>NC_056530.1:35316156-35375487 GCF_019175285.1 Sceloporus undulatus | reverse complement strand
GGAGCTGTTTGGCTCCCATAAGTGGGAAAAATATGATTTTATAGCTCTCCCTTCTACTAGCCTGCAATTTTTTAATAAGTAAAACCTCACCGCTGCCTTAAGCATCCCCAGGCTCCACATGACTGAATGGAGCCAAGTAGTCCAATCTTGGAATTCTTCAGATATGTCAGACTACACACCTCACTGACTCCAAGTTATGCTAGTGGAGATGATGGGAGATGTAGTCGCAAGGTCTTTGGGGAGGACCAGGTTGTGGGAGGGTTGGATGGACCTGTTGATCTGTTTGTGCCAATGGATTCAGGTCAGAAGAAGATTGTGAATCAGGAAAAACCTTATCCAAGAGTGTGTGTGTTGGAACAGACGCACAATTGTGCCCATAGCTGGGAACCGGTTACCCCACTGGGGCCGTGGGTGGATGAATGTAGTGCCTCTTCTGGTGAGCTGCCCACCTCTGGAATGATGGCGTCTGAGGCAACTGAGCTGCCCCACAAGTTGGATCCCCTTGGGGATTGCGTTTTAAACATTTGAGATGTGCAGGAGTCTAGAGAATGGGTCACATAAGAATGTTTTCTTTTAACCTTGCTAAGCAGGATACAAAAAAAGAAAATTATAATATTAACATGGCTGCTGTCAAGATGTTGGGGGTCACTTTGTGGGACCAGTATCCCCCTTTTGTGATTTTCCCCTTGTCTGCTCTGTGCTAGAGGTGGGATCTGGTACATCTCTAGTTGGCCTGACCCCTTTCTGTGCCCACCCAAGACCTATGGAATGGGAACACTGCCAGGCTAGCGAAGTGATAGGGTCTGACTATTAGTGACATATTTGTGGTGTTTATTTGCAGGGTACTGTCTGTCTCCAGCTGTCTTCTGGTTGAAGAAGGGTTGTTGTTGAGGGGCCAAACAGTCCCCCTTCATAAGTAGATCCTTCCACTTTGTTCTTTGCTCTTCCCTGTTTCTATAGGGTTGATCCCATAAATCAAGAATGGGGTTTCTGTCACCTTCCAGAGGTTTGGGGGCTGCAACTCCCAAACTCTCTAATGGTAGCTGGAATCCCTCAACACCTAGATGCATGCCATTTACCTGTCCTTTGGCTTAAGACCTTATCCTGGGGGGTGGATAATTTGTGAATGTCCAGATATTATATGATTGCAAATTCTATCATCCCTTACTATACTGGCTAGGGCTGACAGGACATGCAGTCCAGCAACATCTGAACAGGGTTGCCTACTCTCCTTTCTTATCCCATGAATTTCTTGCTCCTGCCAGAGGTAAGATCAGAGCATGGAGAAGGTTCTTTTTTGGATGGTAGCTCCCAGCACACACCTGTCCCCCAGAAAGTATGGCAATTCTTGGTTGGAAGATTTGGGGAGTTGTAGTCCAAGGCAAGTACCTTTTCCCAAACTATAGGATAAGAGAGCAATTTCCATGAATAGAACAGGGGAAGGGCTTTGGCATTGAGGGGACACCTGGCACTTGCTTCTACATCACCACCATGCCAGGGACATTTGCCACCACCCACTATCCCAAAAACAAGTGACCTGAATGTTTTGTACACACCAAACTGTTTCATTTGGCCCAAGTCTTATTCAGGAGCAATACTTATTGCCCACGTAGTTGTGCTCTTTGGAATCCAAGACCTGCCTTGCTAACTCTTAACATGCCCATTTGCTTGGGAACTGTAGTCATAAGAATCAAAAGCTGGGTTCTGTGTGTGTGTGTGTGTGTGTGTCTTCTTGCCCTTCGGCAAATGTTCTTGTTGGACTCTGTCCTGCAAGGCACACCCTACCCCATTGCTTACTCTGCACTGCCTTACAGGGGTGTGTGTCTGTATGTGTGTGTGTGTGTTTGTCCTGGCAGGTTTGGGTGCCCCTTGTGTGCCCATGGAGTTTCTTCATCCTGCTTCTGAGCTCCCAGGGTTGCAATCTGGAATCAGCCTGACTCCAAGTATTTGTTGGTTGGCAACTAGGGACATTTTGTCCAAGATTGTTCCTTGGTTTTCTTTGTGCCACCCCATTATTCTGCTCCTGTGCAAGGTGGTAAAAGCATAACTAACGTATTAACTCCAATCTATTTGTAATTCAGGGCAAAGACCTGTCAAAGGCTAAATGTTCTCACCTTCATCTCTTTCTTTCCATTCCTATGAGCAAATAAGGATACAGGCATATGATTATGATAATAATATTAATAATGAGAATGATGAATTTCATCACGCTTGAAAGCAAGTTCGTTGTCTGTATTAAAAAGATCAAAGTACTTTGAGGAACTGGCAAAGGACCCAAGGCAGCAAAAACAAATACAGAAAGGGAGATGGCGACGAGGGTGCCAAATATTGAGAACCTAATAAAGCAATTCATATGAGCTGATCATTGTTACAAATTAGCTGGATCTCTCCTTCATAGGAAAAGATGGGAGTGTGACTGAAAAGACTTGGAAGGAGGATGGCAGATGGCACAGATGCCAATTCTCAAGGACAGGTCTGTTGATCTACCTTCTTTCCTGGCCCTTGGCTGTTGATGACCTCGTCCCTTTAATGACCCAGATCAGCAACCGGGAATCCGGAACGAGGAGGTGGTGGTTATTCCAGGGTCTTTAAAGGGGTGTGTGTGAACTTGTAGTACTGGAAGCTTTGTGAGTGGCTGGGGGGCATTATGGCTGCAGAGATATTTCAGGAGTTCTGATCCCTAGCTGGGCTACAATACAAAGCTTTCCATCTCAACAGGTAAAAGGCCCACCACCAGCATGCCAAAGGGTGGAGTGTTGTTTCAGGAGCTGATCTGTGGAGACTGAGATGTGAATGTGCCTGCCTGCCTGCCGCACTTGTCTGTTTGCGTAGACCCTCCTCCCTGAGGGCTCTGAACCGGCAGTGCAAGAGTAAGCAAGGTGGGGGTGGAGAGCTGGCTAAGAATACACCTGTTCCTTGTCCCCAGGTGTCCTTCTGGATATGCAAGCAGTGGGGGTGGGTGGCTTGTGAGCCGCCAAAGTGGATTGAAGGTGGACCTGCAGGTACATACGTGTGTGTTTGTGTGTGTAGGGTGGGAGCCGTAAGTAGCTGTAAGGTGAGAGCACAGCAGGGGAGGTAAGACCTTGGCTTAAGGTATGTCAGAATTAAACTGGCCCTGGTACCTATTTAGACCCATGGTTGCAATCTTGACTGCCATGTTTGCTTCTTTGATTTGGTGTGACACCAGGCTCTCTTGTTATCATGATCACATTTCGGTTTCACAGTCTGTCTGGTGTTACTGTCTCGACTATTAGCGATTCTGTCCAGGAGCAGGAATCAATAGGTACCATATAATCTGGCATGCTCCAAATACTGTCACTTTTTGAATTGTGCTACTGTGATACTATCGATGGCGGTTTCCTGTTTTGTCAGTTTGTTTGGCATAGCTCCTGGAGTATTTATCACCTTATTGTTATTGTTATAATTAGTGCTATCAATGGCTGGGGAATCCAGCTTGCCTCTGACCATATAGAGAGTATGCGTTTTTTTCTCTACGGATGAATCTCAGGCCACATTCCTCAACTAAGATAGGGGTGCGGAATGACATCAGGTGAATCCCCACGTTTTTCATTTGGCAAATGAAGCACAACATGTAAGGTAGGATAATACTTGAGGTTAACAAGTTGCCCTGGCCGCCAGCTCATTTGTATATGTTAAGTTATTTAAAGAAATGCAAATTTGAAATGAACTTGATTCTAGGCAGACATATGTAGGAAAACAGTAATCCTAATATGAACACTCTGGGTGATTTGAACAAATGGTAGCTTCAGAACATGCGCGGAGTTCCTTTCTCACTGAAAAATTGTTTATTGTTGTTCTGTGTCTTCGAGTTGTTTTATGGCGACCCTAAAGCAAAGCTATCACAGGGTTTTCTGGGGTTGAAGGTATGTAACTTGCCTAAAGTTACCCAGTGGATTTCCATGGCTGAGCAGGGAATTGAACCCTGATATCCAGAGTCATAGTCCAGTGCTCAAACTAGTAACCCCCCCCCCTCATTCTGGAATTAACAAGATGTCAGTATTAGTAGCTGTGGTTAAATCAGCTACGTCCAAATCCATCATTGCATCACTTCTTAAGTCAAGTTTTATTTCCTAAAACAATTTGCAATTAGATTTATGCTTCTGTTAGCAATGTTAAGAGTTTGGTGGAATGCGCCTGACGTTTGCATGGATGTATATTCCTAGGCATTGAAAGGCCTTTCAAATTCAGTGTAGTAGGCAGTAAGTCAGCAGGGCGAGTGTTCTTCTCTATGTCAGTCTTGCACCAAAGCAGACTTTCTGCAAATTCCTGTCTGTGATGTGGCTGTACAGACTAGAGGGGAACAGGATGTAAGTGGGATGTTGGTGATCCTAAATGCAAGTTTCAAATTGGATGGGGCACTTGTAACCATAGCAATGAGAGAAGGACAGGGTTTGAAACTTGTCAACAAAAAGGAAGGCTGAAGAACTGGAAATCTGTGGACAGAGAAAGCCAGAAGAGTGGATATTTGTAGGCTGAATGTCACAGTAATAAGCTGAAGGACTGGAAATTACAACGGCCATCCAGTCCAACCCCATTTGGCCATGCAGGAACTCACAATCAAAGCAACAGATGGCCATCCAGCCTCAGTTTCACAACCTTCAACGAAGGAGACTCCACCACTTTCCGAGGGAGTGTCTTCAACCTTCAACGAAGGAGGCTCCACCACTTTCCGAGGGAGTGTCTTCCGCTGTCAAACAGTTCTTACTGTCTCCTAATGTTAAGTTGGAATCTCTTTTCCTGTAGCTTGTATCCATTGTTCTGTGTCCTATTCTATGGAGCAGCAGAAAACAAGCTTGCTCCATCCTCAATATGACACCCCTTCACATACTTACGCAAGGCTTTAGTTATTTGTGGTTTTTTTGGGGCTATGTGGCCATGCTCTAGAAGAGTTTGTTTCTGACGTTTTGCCAGCATGTGTGGCTGGCATCTTTAGAGAATGCTGGTATGGATACAGGGTTATCATATCACTTCTTCACTATCTCTTGTCCAGGCTAAACATACCCAGGTTGAAGGAGAGGGTCATAGGCCATAAGACTTGCCAAGTGGGCAGCCTGCTCTCGTTCACCCCCCTCAGTCTTGTTCTGCTTGAAAGCCCCTTTCTTTGTATGTGGCGGAGTAAGCTGAGACTTGGCCTTGTCAGTTTTGCTTGTAGGCCCCTATGGCATGGTTGCCCTGGGAGCCATGGCTGCTGCGAAGCATGAAGAGTAGCAACACCATCCTCGGAGCGTCTCCTCAGGGGGTGGCTGATGAAACCACAGAGAAATCTCAGTGCCACTCCTTTTCCAGCTCTTTCAAAGCTGCTCCCACCCAAGCTGGCAGTCTCTGGCACACTCCATAGCAATTCCCCCATCCTCTCCATGGCACGTAAAGCTATCCTGGCTGTTACACCAACAGGCAAGGCTTGGCTTGATGAGAAAGGAACCTGGAAATGAGGAGAGGCCAAGCTGGGTGCAATTCCAGCCAGTTGGTATTGCCAAGAAGAAAGAGAGTGAGTTTGGCCGGACGGACCCCTCAACCTTTGCAGCCAGCTTGGAAGGTCAAAAGTATTGGGCACATCTGCTCTCCCCCTTCCACTTCTCATGCCAAGGCGACTGGCAAAAAAGTATTGATTGCCAGCCAGTGCCACCGTGCTGCTGCTGCCCAGTGACCTATTTTGTGAGCCCTGGGGCGGGAGAGCTGTGCCCTCCTTTTAAGGCAGCAGTTCTCTTTCCCTCTGTCTCCGGAAGGGGTTCCCATTTTTTGAGCCAAAAAGGAGTGTGTGCATATCTGTGTACTGGCAAGGGGGTGTCACCCCAGGCAACCGTTGGCGTGACTTGGCCAAGTTCCCCTCCCCGGGGAGGGAGAAAAAAAAGCAGGTGACGAGGGAGAGAATCGGAAGGAGAAGTAGGTCAGGCTGTGCCCGGGCTGGGCAGGCCCCTGCCACAATCCCTTTTGACTCCACAGCTGCTCTCCTCTGCTGGCCACATGGGCACCGGATGGGGTAAGGACCCAGAGGAACCAGTTTCTGAATCTCCAAGGAAGCCTGGCTGCTCTAGATGGCAGCTCAGGGCTTGCAGGGACTCAGCATAGTTCAGTTTTACCCAGATGGTTGTTATGGGTTGGGGCAGCGGTGCATTCTCTCTTTCCCCAGCCCAGTATCTAACTTTTGAGCACATAGGGCAAGATTTGAACTCAGGTTCACTATAGTAAAGGATGTAAATAGAGTGCATAAGTTGGTATTCTAGGTTAATTTGCCCACAGTGAAGTATGAGTGGTGAAGTGGGATGCATGAATGAGTAAAATTTTAGGGCAGAAATCAATTGGGTCAACTGCAGAGCTTTCAGGTTTGGCCCTCCAAGTTGGCAGTTTTGACTTTTGTAGATACGATTATTTGCGGGTTTGATTAATATGTTCTCTCTAGGTATCCAAGTGCAACTCTGCCAGAGGTTGACTATAGAGTTGTGTTGGAGAACCTAGAAGTTCCTAGAGAAAACACTTCTTTAGGCATTTGTAGGTTCTCCAGCGTGATTCTGTGATCAACTTCTGGCAGATACTCACCGTAGCATTGCACTGGAGGACATGGAAGTTCCTAGAGAGGTGTTCTCTTAGATCAGTGTCTCCCAAACTTTGATCCTCCAGGTGTTTGGGACTTCAACTCCCAGAGGCCCTAGCTAGCCTAGCCAACAGTCAGGAATTCTGGGAGCCGAAGTCTAAAACATCTGGCCGGCCAAAGTTTGGGAAACAATGTCTTAGATAAAAAGAGTAATGTTTTTTATTTGCAGTTTTTCCACATACATGGGGGTCCTTCACCCCGAACTCCAGCAACTGTGGAGGGACCACGTTACTGCTGCCCAACTAGTATGGTGGCATTTGAGATTGCAGTAACTTTATTTCAATAAAGATGTTTTCTGGAAGCTCTAGTTCTATGGACACGTCGGGAAGGTGGGAACAAGAGACTGCGAATTTGTATGGGCCTTCCTCTTTTGGAAGACAACATCCAACATACAAAATGATGTTGACAAATTGGAGTGTGTCCAGAGGAGGGCAACCAAAATGGTGAAGGGTCTGGAAACCATGCCTTATGCGGAAAGATTTAGGGTGCTGGGTATGTTTAGCCAGGAGAAGAGACTGTTTAAGAGGTGATATGATAGCCCTGGAAGGGATGTCACATTGAGGATGGAGCAAGCTTGTTTTCTGCTGCTCCAGAGATTAGAACATGGAACACTGGATGCAAACTAAAGGCAAAGAGATTCCAGCTCAACATCAGGAGGAAATTCCTGACAGTAAGAGCTGTTTGACAGTGGAACACAGTCCCTTGGAGAGTGATGGAATCTCTTTCTTTGGAGATTTTTAAATAGAGGATGGATGGCCATCTTTCGGCGATGCTTTGTGAGTTCCTGCATGGCAGAATTGGGTTGGACTGGATGGCCCTTAGCCCTTCCAATTCTATGATTCTACTTGGCCTGACCTGGCCTAAATCGCCAAACGTATACTTGCTTCATGCAGACCGTGAGCATGTCAATGGTGAGCTTGTAAACGTTGCGTGCTAGGGCACAGCAGATAAGCCTGGGCACTATAATTTCAAGGAAGGGTGTGCCTGGTATCTGAAGCCTTGCGCAAAGGGAGTGTGACCCGGAAGCATGCCAGAGCACTTACAGGGAGAAGGGGCTTGTTTCTTCCCAAATGCCTTGGCATTTCCCTGAACTGCCCTTCGGCTCCCTGGCACCACCCTGTGGATACCCTTGGTACTGTGGTGCGAGAGGTAAAAACAAAGGGAGGAACTAATCCACACTGCAGAAACAATCTGGTTTGACACTGCTTTAACTGCCCTGGCTCAATGCTCTGGAATTCAGGGAATTCTAGTTTGTTGTGGGACCAGAGTGCAAAGTACTTCTTCATTTTGAATTAATTTTGCAGCAATTGAAGTAAGTCAAGAACAAAGGGGGGAAGTAGGAGGAGGAAAAGGAAAGTGGGACATTTAAAAGACAGGTGAAAAACTGGATGACAGAAGATTAATCAGGACTACTATCCCTGTCAAATCTGGACAGTAAGAGCCTATGTGTGAGTGAGTTGTGCCTTCAAGTTGCCTGTCGGGTTTTCATCTGCTCTGGGGCCACAACAAATTCCCAGAATTCCAGAGCAATGAACCAGGGCAGTTACAGCAGTGTCATGCGAGGTGTTTCTGCAGTGTGGATGCAGCCCAAGCCTCTCTGGTAGGTAGCATTTGTTTAGATGTTAATGAAGTGTTATGGGGGTTGTGAAGGAGTTGCAATTGCTCCAGGTCTGGTTGTATGTGTGTGTGTGGTTTATTTTGGGGGGTGTTTGCGGGTGGGTATAAACCATGTCTGTGGGTGGGACTCAGGTTTTTAGGCTTGGGGATTAGTGTCGCACTTTCCTTTCTGGTTTGATCAGTGCTTTGGAACTGAAGGCCAGGGTGAAGGGTTATATCAGGTCATGTCAAATTTCAAGTTCGCTCTGTCTCTTCTCTTTCCTCCTTTCTCTTCTCTGTCTGTGGCCATTTTCAGGGCCTGACAAAGTCTGGGTTTCCAGGCTGTAAAAACTAGTGGCTGTCCCTGGATGCCCCAGCATAGTTGGAGAAGAGGGTGACTGGCTGTATGTTGGCCATCCCAGCTGGAAGGAAGCGAAGAAATGTTGGAACCACGTTTGCAAGACATTTGGGTGTTGGTTAAGGTGAAACTTTTTTTAAAAGTTGGATTTTTCTTCGTGCTGGATTTCCACAAAATGTGAAGTGTCCCCTTCCATTATTGTAATGAAATCATGAAATCATGGCCTTCTTGACCAGGATACTGCACTTAGGGCAAAAAAATGAAATGCACAGATATAGGATGGTGGACACCTGGCTGAACGAGACTACGGGTGAAAAGGATCTAGCAGTCCTAGTAGACCACAAGTTGAATATGAGTCAACAGTGTGATGCGGCAGCTAAAATAGCCAATGCTATTTTAGGCTGTATCAATAGAAGTATAGTAGGGTCTAGATCAAGAGAAGTAATATTGCCACTCTATTCTGCTTTGGTCAGGCCCCACCTGGAATAGTGTGTCCAATTCTGGGCACCACAGTTCAAAAAGGGTATTGAGAAACTGGAGCATGTCCAAAGGAGGGCGACTAAAATGTTGAAGGGCCTGGAAACCATAAAGCCCTATGAGGAACGCCTTAGGGAGCTGGGGATGTTTAGCTTGGAGAAGAGAAGGCTAAGAGGTGATATGAGAGCCCTGTTTAAATATTTGAAGGAATGCCACATTGAGGAGGGAGCAAGCTTGTTTTCTGCTGCTCCAGAGAACAAGACCCGGAACAATGGATGCAAGCTACAGCGAAAGAGATTCCAGCTCAACATTAGGAGGAACTTCCTGACAGTAAGGGCTGTTCGACCATGGAAGACACTCCCTTGGAGAGTGATGGAGTCTCCTTCTTTGGAGGTCTTTAAACAGGCTGGATGGCCATCTGTAAGGGATGCTTTGATTTAGATTTCCTGCATGGCAGGGAGGTTGGACTTGATGGCCCTTGTGGTCTCTTCAAACTCTCTATGATTCTAGGAAGTCTGGCCAGTTGTGGTTGCTCAGTGGAGTGAGATCTCTGTGCCCTGCAATTGGTCCCCAGAATGGGCCTAGATGCAATTCCACCAAAAGACTTTCCCTCTTTAAATATCTGAAGGGGTTTAAAGAAGTTTAAATATTTGAAGGGGTGTCATATTGAGGCTGGAGCAAATTTGTTTTCTGCTGCTCCAGAGAATAGGATCTGGAGCAATGGATGGAAAATATATACCGAAACATTAGGAAGAACTTAATGACACTAGGAGCTGCTCAATACTGGAAGACGCCTTTGGAGGGTGGTGAAGTGTCCTTCTTTGGAGGTTTTTAAACAAAGGCTAGATGGCCATCTATTGGGGGTGCTTTCATTGAGAGTTCCTGCATGGCAAGATGGGGTATGACTGGATAGCCCTTGTGGTCTCTTCCAACTCATTGTTTCTATGACCAATAGCCTGGGCTCATGGAAAGTGAGTTCCAACATCTGGAGAGCCACATGGTCCTCCATCTCTGCAGCAGAAAGAAAAGCATGTGTGAAGGCAAAGCTTGGGAGAAACTTCTCTTTTTGGGCACTGTGACTCCCAGAATCCCCAGTCAGGCTGAGGATTCTGGGACCTACAGTCCAAAAATAAATGAAAAATTAAAAAATAATTTGTAAGCAGATGGAGATCAGCTTAGAAGTGAGTCTTGGTCAGTCCATGGTGGCTATACAGAAAGCACAAAAGCTGTAGCCAAGGCCTCCTTTGAGGTCAGTGGGTGCCGCTCCACTTCCACGTGGCATGATGTTCCAAAATGCCCCTTTCTGCTCCCGGCTGCCGCCCACTCAATGCACCCCACCCAGCTGCCTCTCCCGGGCCCTGCGGGGCCAGTCCCACCCTGTAATGTTCCCTGGATGTCTCCACCTTCCTCCCCCCCTGTTTTCTCTCTCTTTCCCCACCCTCCAGGGCTTCCTGGCTCGTGAAACTCTTTGCAATCTCAATCCCTCTCTCCAGTTGTGCCCAGGGCCTAAGAGGAAGAAGGGTGGTGGTGGGGGGTTGGTGGAAAATTTGGCCAGTGGGGCTAACCAGGCAGCTGGATCAAAGGACATTTCGTTCCCCACCACATCAAAAAAGGAAATGGAAACTGAGCAAGCAGAGCAAGACCGGTTTGATCATAGAATGTAATCATAGAATCCTAGAGTTGGAAGAGTCCCCAAGGGCCATCCAGTCCAACCTCCTGCCATGGAGGAATACACAGTCAAAGCACCATGGACAGATGGCCATCCAGATTCTGTTTAAAGATCTCCAAGGAAGGACACCCGAACACTCTCTGAAGGAGTGTGTGCCACTCTCAAACAGCCCTTACTGTTAGGAAGGTCTTCCTAATGTTGAGGTGAAATCTTTTTCCCTGTAGCTTGCATCCATTGTTCCATCTTCTAGTCTCTGGAGAAACAGAAAACAAGCTTGCTCCATCCTCAATGTGACACCCCTTCAAATACTTAAACAGGGCTATCATATCATCTCTTAACCGTCTCTTTTCTGGGCTAAATATACCCAGCTCCCTAAATTGTTCCTCATAGGGCATGGTTTCCAGACCCTTCACCATTTTGGTCACCCTCCTCTGGACACACTCCAATTGGCCAACATCCTTTTTGAATTTTGGTGCATAATCATAGAAGTAGACCAGAAGTTGAACATGAGTCAACAGTGCGATTCGACAGCTAAAAAGGCCAATGCGATTTTAGGGTGGATCAACAGACGTATAGTGTCTAGATGAAGGGAAGTAATAGTGCCACTCGATTCTGCTTTGGTCAGGCTCCACTTGGAATATTGTGTCCAGTTCTGGGCACCACAATTCAAAAAGGATTTTGAGAAACTGGAGCATGTCCAAAGGCGGGCAACTAAACTGCTCTGGATTTATTTTGGAGTGTCACAGCAGAATTTCTGGATTTATTTTGGAATGTTGTGCCAAAGCCTTGTTCAAATCATACCCTGTTCGAGGTTAAAAAAATTCTTTGTAAAATACGTTTCTCTCCACCCCCAGGTTTTGTACTAGTCTTTCCTTCCTGTTTCCTAGGCCAGATTACTTTCTCTCTTCTCCTCCTCTCCTGTTTTCATCTTTTACTTTCTTTGGGGTTTTTTTTTTGACGGGGGGGTGAATCAGTATCAACCCTGTTTGTCCCCAAAGCTGCACAAATTCTTAGTTTTATTCCCCCATCAAACTCGTAGGCGTTGCTGTTTTTCCTACCTACTCCTTTTGTAAAATGCTCACTACAAACCAATTTACAAGTGTTTGAGCCAGACTGTGTCAAGATTCATGGTCATCTGTGGTCAGGGCAAATGTAGCCTGGCACTCCCTCGTGGGAGGGAGGGAGAACTCAGCTTGTCCCAGCAATTTTGCAGCTTCCACTCCCTGAGAATTACCATTCTATCCTACTCTACAAGGTTGTCGTAAGGAAGACTAGAAGTCGAACCTGATCCTTCAGCAGTGAATACCTGCGCTGGTGGGAAGGGCTAAGCAGGGATTGTCTAGGAATGAATACAGTGGATTTGTTCACTTTAGGCTGCAGATCTGTGCAATTCCATAGAATCACAGAGTTGGAAGCGACCTCAAGGGTCATCCAGTCCAACCCCATTCTGCCCTGCAGGAACTCACAATCAAAGCATTCCCGATAGATGGCCATTCAACCTTTGCTTAAAGACCTCCAAAGAAGGAGACTTCACCACTGTCTGAGGGAGTGTGTTCCACTGTCAAACAGCTCTTACTGTCAGGAAATTCCTCCTAATGTTATTGCTCTGTATCCTATTCCCTGGAGCAGCAGAAAACAAGCTTGCTCCATCCTCAGTATGACATCCCTTCAGATACTTAAACAGGGATATCATATCACCTCTTAACCTTCTCTTTTCCAGGCTAAAGATACCCAGCTCTCTAAGTCTTTTCTCATAGGTTTACAGACCCAATTTGGGGGGTTCCATCTGAAAAGGTCCTCCAATGTTGTATCCTAAAGGTACCTGAGTCAATTTATCCATGGGTCAATGCAAGTGTTGTACTTTAACTTACTAAAAATGGAACCATCCCCTGGTGAAAGGCAAGAGCGTAATCTGTCCTGAAAGTACTGACCTGCTCCTCATTATCTTTAGCATTGTTTACCTTGGCTTCATCCTTTAGACCCTTTGTTACATGCCCCTAGGTTTTATCCTCGACTTATCTATGGGTCATATCAAAATCCATAATCTTGGCTTCAAAACCTGCCCTCGTCTTATCCATGAGGTTGATTTATAGTCGAATATATACGGTAGTTTCTTCTCACAGACAGTAGTTGTTGGAAAAGTGACTTTTTTGGACCAGCACTTTTCAAAGCTCTGTAGTGAAACAATGGTTGGGGTTAGCATGGGTATGTGTTCTAGCTCTAACCAATCACCCTATCTCTCCCTGGCAGTTTGCAATGGGAGCTCCCACCCAAGCTGAGTCATGGCCTTTCTGGCAGGCGTTTGACCACCACCACCCTGGTGCCACTGGTCTAAACCCTCCTCTATGCGCAAGGTACCCCATGCCCCTCCCTGGCTGCCTCACCCACTTTATCTGCCAGTCGCTGCACCTGGCAGACCAGGAAACACTGTGATCCGGGTGGGGATGATGGCCGTAGCCTTGGGGGAGTGCCATTGGGCCAAAGGACAAAAGAGCAGGGTTCCTCTTTTCCCCGGGCCTGTTGAACATCTCCCATCTTGGAGGTTGCTCTGAGCAAAGCCTGGAGGGGTTTATGGAGAAAGAGGGGATGGTGAAGCTTTTGGTCCTGATGGGCTAATGGATTTGCCAGTGGCAGAGGTGGTATAGCCCTAAATACAGAGCTTGTCAGAATTCCTTCTTTGGACTGCAGCACCCAGGATGGCCGGTGGGCAGAGTGTCTGTGGATTCTGGAAGTTGTCATCTAAAAAGAAAAAGATGAATTTTTCCAAGCTTCTTCTAAATATCAGATGAATCAGCTGATTGTTTTGCCTCCCAACCTCATATTTTAAGGGTAAAAAAAGCGTGGGGCTAATTTATGGAAAAGGAGCATGCTTCTCAAGATGGCTAAACAGATCCTCTATAGGCAGGTGCAATCTGTCTCTGAATGGCAGTTGGCAGGGATACATGCACTTCTGCAGGGGAGCATTAGACAATGGGATTCAAACTTTCATACCTTTCCCATGAGTTTTCCAGAGACATGTTAGCTATAAGCAGAAGATAGATCAGATGGAGCTGGCCTAGCAGGATTGCTCTTGAAAGAGGTTGACCAGTTGGTGTCAGATGGCACTCAGGGCTGGGTTGCAGAATAAGCTGGCTATTCCCCCTTCTTTTCTCATTTCCCAAATTTTCTCATCTTGCAAAAGTTACTTTGTTGGATGTCACCTCCCAGAATCCCCAGCCAGCATGGTCTCCCCCATAAGGCAGAGGACTTTTGCTGACATTTAGGGGTGATCCCACCACATGCGTTTTCTTGTTCCCATTTCTTGCCATTTTTTGCTGGACCCCTTGGTAGTGGTGAGAGGAGAGGCAGAACCAGAGATGTGGCAGACCAGCTGAAATGTTCTGTAGCCTGTGTGGAAAAGGATGGTCTCTACTATGGCTTGTGGCCATAGCTAGCATTCATGTTCCTAAGCAATGTGATAGGGAAAAAAAGATGGGATGGATCTTTTCCCATGGCAGGGCTGAATCCTGAGCTAGGGCTAAACTCCAGGATCCATCTACTCATAGGAATGAAGCTTCTCAGAATTCAGCTCTGAGGTTCATGACACTCTGTGCATATACAGAGTGCCTTTTTATAAAGGAAAGAGTAGTGAGTCAGCCCCACAGGATAGGACTCTTGGCATCTTTTCTTTAATCCAGGTGTGGAGAGCCTTTGACCTTCCAGACCAGTCTGCATATCTAAAGCCAATTAACCATAGCCATTGGTAGAGGAATATGGGAGTTGAAGTCCATAATGTCTAGAGACCCAAAGATTTCCTTACCCATTTTACCCTATGAAGAGCAACTTAGGGAGCTGGGTATGTTTAGTCTGGAGAAGAGATGGTTAAGAGGTGATATGATAGCCCTGTTTAAGTATTTGAAGGGGTGTCATGTTGAGGCTGGAGCGAGCTTGTTTTCTGCTGCTCCAGAGCATGGAGCAATGGATGCAAGCTGCAGGAAAAGAGATTTCACCTCAGAATTAGGAGGAACTTCCTGACAGTAAGTGGAAGACACCCCTTGGAGGTCTTGAAACAGAGGCTGGATCTGTCAGGGTGCTTTGATTTTGAATTCCTGCATGGCAGGAGGTTCCAACTCTATGATTCTGTCCATTTACTCATGTTCTACTTTGCGATGGTGGTGATGATGGTGTAGCTTTCTCTGAATGCTGAAGCGCTCTGTGTACATTATCTGAGCAATCCCCCCACCCCACCCTGCGATGTTGGCTGGTGTTATCTCAAGACTGCAGATGGTGGGGATGGGGTGCAAAAGCAGGAGTCAGGGACTCGCCTTTGCAACCCAACGACCGAACGTGGCAGAATTTGAACCTGGTTTTGGTTTCAGCCTGTTTCCTGCCCCTCTGGTCTGTATCCATGCGGCATGTTTAGGTTGGCACTTCCCTGTACATGATGACCAGAGTGCTGTGTGTTGTTCGGTGGATGGGAGGTTGGACAGGAAAGACCTTGAAATTGTCCTGTTCTGTCTGTATATGAATGAGGGGGCTTTCTATCCACAAGTGCCTGCTGTGGGCCAGGTTCCAGTGTGCGTTGGTGCCTGCGATCCTGGCTAACTCTCTCCCTCCTAACCCCACCCAGCCGCAATTGCTGCCACCCATTCCTCCAGCAACATGGGTGGGTATTTCTTCTTGCACAATGGGGTGTGTGTTCTTTTCTTTTTCTAAGAAAAGCCCCGGTGGCAGAGATGTCCCCCGCCCACCCGGCCCTCGCGCGCCGCAGGTTCTTGGGCAACCCCCTCCCACGGCTGAACCCCAAGACGCTTCCCCTTTTGTGCCATCTGGTTTCCTCCAAGGAGCCACTTAGCCCATGGTCTCCCCCTCGGCCTGCTTGTTCCACCCCCTCTCTCCCCTCCTTGGCTACTTCCGTCCTTCAGTCGCCCGGTCATTCTTTCCGACTTGGGAAGTGGCAACAGGAAGTGAGCATTGCTTATGAAACCCAGGTGCCACCAGGCCTGCATCTGCACTGCAGAAGTAATCCAGGTTGATGCTGCTTTAACTGCCATGGCTCAGTGCTATAGAATTCAGGGAATTATAGTTTTGGGAGACATCTAGTCTCCTCTCTCTCTGACTACTTTCGTGTCACAACTATAAGTCCCTGAATACCATAGTATTGAGCCAGGGTAGTTAAAGTGGTGTCAACCTGGATTATTTCTACAGTGCAGGTGCTGCTTATTCTGTGACATGGAAGCACTTTTGACATGCTCAGAGACTAGCAATCAAATACAGCACTCAGGCCTCGCACTGCCAACCCTTCGATCTTCCGATCATCAGAACTGCCATCTTAATTACTAAGCCATCACATCCCTAGAAGAAGGGGGAAATAGAAGCCAGTTTCTAAGGCAAAAAGTTACGCATGGACAGCTTTCCCTGTGGCCCAGGTAGTCCAGGTTTCGTTAGAGTTCAGAAAAATGACTGCAAGGACTGTATCTTTTGGGATCCCATTCTAGATGGGGGATTCTGGGAATGATAGTTCTCCCAAATTATTTTTCCAGGCTCTCTTTAAGACTTCAGTGAGTCTCAAAGGTGCTGCAAGATCTCTCTACGTAATGAGATGACAGTGCGATGCTGCAGCTAAAAAAGCCAATAAAGTTCAATAGAAGTACAAACTGTGCATACTCTCTACATACTGATTCTACAGACTCACGCAGCTATATCTTTGAATTCTTCCAGCGCAGTCCTTCTCCTCCCTCTTCATTCAGGGGTTGGTGGGAAGTGGATCATCCAGGCTGGCAACCTTGGCGTCGCTGCCCCGCGGGCAGAGTCAGGCTGACACTTTCGGGGAGTGACTCGGGTTGGGGGCAGGTGGGGACAGGCTGGTTAGGGGCAGCACCCACCTTGCTGGCCTGGACAGGTCAGGGCATGCTGGCACTGGCCGGTCCCTACTTGGCTGGCACAATCTGGCTTGAGAAAAAAGCAGGATAGGAGAAAAGACGGCAGAAAAGGGCAAAGAGATCCAGGCAGGAGAACAACCTTGCTGGGCTGCTCAGGGTGCTTATGTCTGGGGGCCTGTTTTCTATTTTATATAAGGGACATCCTTTTATTGTGTCATTGTATTTAATAGGACTTGAACATCCGCGGATTTTGCTATCCACGGGGGTCCTGGAACCAAACCCCAGCAGATACCAAGGACCCACTGTATTTATTTTTATTTATGTCAAGGACAATGGGATTCAAAGTGGGTCAGAAATTTGCAATTTAGAATCGTAAAGGAAACATTTGAACAAATCTGCTCATATATTTGATTTTTAGTTATTTCTTTAAAAAAAATTCTAATGTTTTTAATTGTACTGTTTTTAATGCTGTGAAGCCATTCTGAGTCCTAGTCCTGGGAAAAGAGCGGGATACAAATAAATAAATAATAATAATAATAATAATCTGATAGGAAGACTTTTATGTTAGACAATTACAATATCTAATCTAATCATTGCTTTTCCAGGTTTTGGGGGTTTTTTTCCCCTTGGTTTTGCTGGGAATGAGTGCTTTATGTCTGCTTGGCGCTATGGAGGACTAAAAGAGACCATTACTTTTCTATGTTTTATTAATACTGATGGTTTATTCTGTTTTAATTGCTTTTTGCCTGTTCTTAATAAACTGGCAAACTAAAGAGTTTAATTATAGCTCCATCTGCAATAAAAAAATTAAAAGAAATTTCAATTTGTAATTATTGTCTGAATAAACTTATTTTAATGTACCAAATTTTATGCTAAACAAAATTATGTGTAATACATTTTGTGCTTCTTAAATCACAACCAGTCTTTAATGATTGCTAATATAATTTTTTCTTGAAATCTCCAGTTTGTTGGGGGGGGGGACTGTTTTCCCCAGTGGCTTTAGAAACCCTGGAAATTTCAATCTCTACAGGAGATTGAAGCATGAAACATAGAATAAAAGAGTTGGAAGAGACTGCAAGGGCCATCCAGTCCAATAGCATTCTGCCATGCAAGAAATCCAAATCAAAGCATCCCTGACAGATGGCCATCCAGCCCCTGTTTAAAGACCTCCAAGGAGGGAGATTCCGCTACACTCCGAGGAAGGAGTGCCTTCCACTGTCAAACAGCCCTTACTGTCAGGAAGTTCCTCCTCATGTTGAGGTGGAATCTCTTTTCCTGGAGCTTGCATCCATTGCTCTGGATCCTGTTCTCTGGAGCAGCAGAAAACAATCTTACTCCCTCCTCAATATGACATCCCTTGAAATATTTAAACAGGGCTATCATATCATCTCTTAACCTTCTCTTCTCCAGGTTAAACATCCCCAGCACCCTAAGTCGTTCCTTGTAGGGCATGGCTTCCAGACCCTTCACCATTTTAGTCGCCCTCCTTCGGACACGCTTGTTTCTCCACATCCTTTTTGAATTGTGGTGCCCAGAACTGGACACAATATTCCAGGTGGGGCCTGACCAAAGCAGAATAGAGTGGCACTATTACTTCTCTTGATCTAGACACTATACTTTTATTGATGCAGCCTAAAATTGCATTGGCCTTTTTAGCTGCTGCATCACACTGTTGACTCATGTTCAACTTGTGGTCTACTTGGACTCCCAAATCCCTTTCACACGTACAGTAGTTTCATTCAGCCAGGTGTCTCCTATCCTATATCTGTTCATTTTATTTTTCCGCCCTAAGTTCAGTACCTTACATTTCTCTGTGTTGAATTTCATTTTGTTAGCTTTGGCCCAGGTTTCTCGTCTATTAAAGGTCATTTTGCATTTTGAGTTTGTTTCCTTCACTGCAAAGTATTGGTGAATTAGGAAGACAGGCTTGCAATCTATCTACAGTGAAAACAGAGATTAAGTCCCCTCTTTTCATGTTAGGGGCTGTATCTTCACTGCGGAAATAATCCAGAAATAAAAATTGCCATGGCTCAGTGCTATGGAATTCTGGGAATTGTACTTTTATGGGACACTTTGCCTTCTCTGTCAGAGTGCTCTGCTGCCACAACAAATGACAGTTCCGACCATTCCATAGCATTGAGACATAGCAGCTAAAGTGGTGTCAAACTGGATTATTTTAGTAGTGCAGATGCAGCAGGGTGGCCTTTCAAAGCCACCATTTTCTTCTGTATTGCTGAGCTCAGAAAACCTACTTTGGGGGCAAAACAAAACAAAAAACCCCTGCCAAATTTCTCAACCAGAAAATATATTTTCTAAGCTCTGGCTGAAAAGCTCTGCTCCATAATAGTAGTAGTGTTGAAAACAGATGCCTTCCTAATGTGCTTGGTCTTCCAACTCCCATCATCCTCACTCAATGCAATCAATGCAAATGGATGCAGATGATGGGGTTTTTAGTCCAGGGCTTTATGCACCCCCACCACCCCTGTGCTAGTTAATTCTGCAGTCTAAAAGCTGTTGGAGTCCTCTTTTTCTTAGGCCAAAAGGGAGGACTTTGTAACTTTCCCCCTCCAAGAATATTTGTTGGGCCATACGTTCCCACTCTCCTATTATTGTATTAGAAAGGCTGATCCACACTGGGGGAATAACCCAGTTTGGCACCACTTTAAGTGTCTTGGCTCAAGTATGCTCCGCTCTACTCTGGCCCCATAACAAACTCCAACTCCCAGAATCCCATAGCCTTGAGCCAAGACATTTAAAGCGGTTCCAAACCGGGTTATTCCTCCAGTGTGGATGCAGCCCAGGAAAACAAAATCTACACTCTGTTATGAGGATGAAACGGGAAATGAATTTTTCAGTGTGTGGCACTATGACATCTATCTTCACAGGTGTGCATTTGTGTTCACATCCATGTACGCAACAGCTGAGACTCACAGCTCAGTGGATTCCTAGATTCCTTCAGCAAGGGAACTGAATGCAATCTTAACATGGCATCGCCAACAAACAAGGAAACAGAAAACGGTGTGTGTGTAGTACAATAGTAGTAGTTTGAGTGTTGGACTTCAACTCTAGAGATCAGGATTTGAATCCTTACTCAGCCATGGAAACCCACTAAGTGACCCTGGACAAGTCGCACATTCTCAGCCTCAAAAGAAAGCATAGGCAAATCCTCTCTGAACAAGTCTTGTCAAGAAAGAAAGCCCTACAATAGGATTGCCATAAGTTGGAAATGACTTGAAGGTACACAATAACAAAAGCAACATAGGTTTGCCATAAGCTGGAAATGATTTGAAGATACACAGCAACATAGGGTCCCCACAACTTAGGATCCCCTTAAATTGAAAAATATTTGAAGATACACACCAAAAACAATGTAGGGTCACCATAACTTAGAAATGATTTGAAAGTACACAACAACAGCTGTATACTTACTGCATTTTTTCCCTTCCACTTTGAGACTGTGTACATAATTGCCTCCTCTTTCTGACAATTGACTCTTACAACAACCCTGCAGGGAAGACAACTGGCTCAAGGCTACCCAGTGAGCTTCATGAACTCATAGCACACCGAATCGCGCTCTTTGTTGTTGTGTGCCTTCAAGTTGTTTCCAACATATGCCGACCCTATAATGGGATTTTCTTGCCAAGTTTCTTCAGTTTGCCATCTTCTGAGGCCGAGAGAGTGTGACTTGGCCAAGGTCATCCAATGGGTTTAGATGACAAAGCCAGGAATCTCACTCTGCCCACTTTGAATCCAAGACTATTAAGTCTGCTTTGCTCAACCTGGTTGTGTTAGACTACACTCGTCTTTATTCCCAGGCGGCAGGCTATTTGAGGATGATGGGGATTATAGTCAGACAGGTCAGAAGGTCCCTTGAGTTAAGAGGTTAAGATTAAGCCCTGGAATTGTATGGATTTGGATAGTTTACTCTTTTCTCACCTGCCCTGCAAAGATCTTCACTGCTCCTTGTTTTTATGTTTGGCATTTGAATGGAGTTGGAAACTGGTGACATAGCTCTCCGAAACATAAAGAGAAGAGTTTGGAAAAGTTACTTTTTTTAACATGAGCTCCCCAAAAAACCCCAATTAGCATAGCCACTGGGCCTTTCCTGAATTCTGCTGTGAGCACACATAAAACAGGTGGGTGGCGGGTACGGAGACATCATGGGCCCTTCCAGGAGGGTATCATGTTGCCCCGGCTCTTAATAAACAGATGGGAGTTGAATAACATCCAAACAGTGATCCCTTTATTGGGCCACCCAAAATGCACAATTACATGTCGCAAGCTTGCAAAGCCACACTGGTTTCTTCATCAGGCAAACAGGAGAAAGAAATTGAAGATGTTACTCATAGGCCTGCATTTTCTGTTTCTGGTCTTAGTTCAGTTGGAAGGGAGGGCTATCTGAAGGCTGGCACCTCCCTCTATTTGGAAATTTGAAACCCGAACAGAAAGTGGAAAAAGCCAACATTCAGACCATGTTTGCGTGAAAGAGAAATAATGCAAAGTTGCCAAAATCATCTCCTTTTTACTTTCGCTAAATTATGAAAGTATACAGTAGCTTTCTGTTCGGATTATTTTTGCGTTATTGCTCTTTCACACCAGTGCATCTGACAAACAAGACCCGGATTTTAAAATCTGCACAGGATTTTACCAGTTCACCCTCCGTGTGATAAACTCCTAGGTGGAATCTCTTTTCCTGTAGTTTGAATCCATTGCTCTGTGCCCTAGTCTTTGGAACAGCAGGAAATAAGTTTACTCCATCCTCAATATAACACCCCTTCAAATACTGAAACAGGGCTATCATAGCACCTCTTAGCCATCTCTTCTCTAGGCTAAACATACCCGGCTCCCAAAGTGCTCCTCATAGGCAACAATGGATTCAGGTTCCAGGAAAAGACATTCCACCTCAACATTAGGAGGAATTTCCTGACAGTACGGGCTATTTGACAGTGGAATATCTTCTTGGAGAGTGATGGAGTCTCCTTCTTTGGAAGTTTTTAAACAGACTGGATGGCCACCTGTCAGGGGTACTTTGATTCTGTTTTACTGCATGGCAGAATCGGGTTAGACTGGATGGCCCTTGGGTTCTGTTGCAGCTCTATGATTCTATGGCCTGTTACAGACTGCCAAAATAAAGCTGCTTCAGGTCTCTTTGGAGGTATGCTCTTTAAATGATGCATGGGTCCTAAGAGTCCGGAGGTCGCGCCAAAACCACACTCCATTCCTAAGCACCAGAGTGCAGCTTTGGTGCAGCTTCCGGATTCTTAGGATGCATGCATCGTTTAAATAGCACACCTCCAAAGAGACCCAAAGCAGCTTTATTTTGGCAGTCTGTAACAGGCCTATGATTTGTCCTTTATGCAACAGTTTTTTTAAAAAAAACACACATTTTTGTGGTACCGAAGGTTCATTTTTGTGCTCTGAAATGCCTCCAATAGGGCATGGTTTCCAGACCCTTCACTATTTCCTTCCACACTGCAACCTTACCCAGCATAGTCAAATGGAGAGTGATAATGGAAACTGCAGTCCAGCTGCATATGGAGAACCACTGGTTGCCCATGCTCATCTTGAAAGCATTTCATGCATTTGTGACAGATATGGAACCACCGGTGATTAGTTGGGTCAGCTGGTTATTCTTATAAATAATAATAATAGTTTGTGTTTTTAAAAATGGAACCTCCATATCCAGAGGCAGTATACCTCAGTGTGACAGCTAATGGGGAGCAAAAGCTTCCAGGTGTGGAAGTTCTCCTTGTTACTCTCCTTAAGGGCAGGCATTACTTGTGTCAGATACAGCTCACAGAATCTTCTAAGCAGCCGCTATCCATGTTGGGGACAGAAGGAATATTTGAAAAGGTGGTTGAAAAATGTGTTTCTGGAGTGTTGAGAAAGCATGATGCAAAGAATCCTGGAGTGATGAGAATCTTTGCAATGTAGGATTTGCTATAGGCAAAATTCACACGCTGTTGGTTTGCAACAAAACAAAACTTTCAGTGCACAAAATATTTCTGTGCAGAAACATAAATTATATTCTGTAGTTGGGACCCTATTTTTGTGCAAAATTTGCACATCATAAAATTTTGCACAGCAAACAGTGTTTTCTGCATAGAATTATTATATTTAGTGCTGTTTTGGTGTAGCTGTACACAATTTTGTTATGTGGCTTCAAGGCAACTCTGACATAGACCACCATAGGGTTTTCTTGGCAAGATTTATTCAGAAAATTATTAAGATTTAAGACTGATTTGGCAACGGTCACACAATGCATTTCCTGAGCAGGTTTATTAGCAACCTGGCAATTTTTGCATAGCATTAAGTCTCAGTTGCTAAAAAGCCTTTGAAGACTTTCTTACAGTGGGAAGAAAATTGCTAAAATTATTCATTGCTTCCTTCAGGAGGAAAATTAGCAAAGAACAACATCTCTAGTCTATGAATTCAAAGATTTGGCTGTGTTAGTCTGTAGAATCAGTTATGTAGAGAGATCTTGTAGCACCTTTGAGACTGAACTGAAAGAAAGAAGTTGGCAGCAGGAGCTTTCCTAGACTTCAGTTTACTTGAGGAAGAAGGCTGAATAATAATAGTAATAATAATAAGTTTTATTTATAAACCACTTTTCCGCAGTGATTAAAGCGGTGTACAGGTAAAAATTGCATTGACAAAATACAAAATGCAAACTAAAAATTGCAACACATAAGTGATTGCTGCGGTCTTTGGGGTGGCCTGTTCAGAGTTGGGTAAGCAAGACAGGGAGGCCATGTCGTTTCATGCTCACCCAACAGCTATGCCATTCCTACCTGGTGTATCTCCCCACCTTGTGTACCCACTTGAGGAGGTCACCCGATGTGGTCCGCACTCCCCTAGCATTGGCCTGAGACTCAGAGGATGGTGGACGGATTTTAGATAACTGATTATTTTTATTTTTAGCTTGTCATCTAGATCCCAAGTTAGAGTCCAGAATTCCCCAGTGCAGATAAATTTCATACTGTGGCATTTCATATAATTTTTCCCATGTTCAACCTCACTCTCATGGATTTTTTAAAAAATTGGAACCCACCCAATCATGGAATTGGAAGAGACCCCGGGGCCATCCAGTCCAACACCAGTCTGCCATGCAGGAAGACACATTCAAAGCATTCCCTGTGACAGATGGCCATCGGGCCTCTGTTTAAAAACTCCCAAAGGAGGAGAGGACACATTCCAAGGCAGCATGTTCTACGGTTGAATAGCTCTCATCATCAGGAGGTTCCTCCTAATGTTGGGTGGGATCTGTTTTCCTGTAATTTGCATCCATTGCTCCATATCCTATTCTCTGCAGCAGCAGAAAACAAGCTTGCTCCAACCTCAATGTGATACCCCTTCAAATATTTAAATAGGCTATCATAACACATAGAATCATAGAATTGGAAGAGACCCCAAGGGCCACCCAGTCCAACCCCCTTCTACCATGCAGGAACATACGAAGCATCCCCGACAGATGGCCATCCAGCCTCTTTAAAGACTTCCAAAGAAGGAGACTCAGCCACTCTCAGAGGGAGTGTGCCATCTTAACCTTCTCTTCTCCAGATGAGTATAATTATCTCCTTGTGAGAAAGTCCCCAAGGCTAAGCCAATTTTAATGGACTCACGGTGGCGGTGGTAGGCGCACATCGTTATTTGAACTGGGGCATCCTCATTGGCGATCTCTTTGCCACCATTTTCTGACAGCTCTCTTTAGCTTTGATATGTTTTATGAATGAGGTACTAGGTGGAGTATTGGAGGAAAATAGGGGCAAACTAGGGACCCCCTGCAATCAGGGCTGGTGAGAATATGCCAAAGAATAAAACAAAATGGTGGGGAGGGTGCAAGGGAGTGAAGGATGGAGGTGCAGCATAACCCTGGGGTGTGGGCGTTGCTGCCTTTTGAGGTGGGATCGGAACTGAAGCTCACAACCGGAGTGCCAGATTTGCTCAGATCTGGTTTGGTTGTTGCAGAGAGAAGCAGCAGGGAAGCGAAGGTGCCTAGAGAAGACTCACAGGCGGCCGGGGTGAGTGAGGCCAAAGGGAATTGCGTTTGGGAAGTTGAAGGCTTTCACTGACAGCATCCATCGTTTTTTGTGGGTTTTTCGGGCTATGAGGCCGTGTTCTGGAAGAGTTTATTCCTGACGTTCCGTCAGCAGCTGTGGCTGTCATCTTCCAAAGATGCCAGTCACAGCTGCTGGCAAAACATCAGGAGTATACAGTATAGTCTGAAAAACCCACAAAAAGCTGTGTTTGTCTGTTGAGAGAGTTGTGGAACGGAAGGAATGGCAGTGTTTGGCCCTCCTTCATTCCCTATGGCATGCCAGCTACCCAAGGCCACCAAGAGTCCAGCAGTGCCAGGACTAGGACTGTGTACCCGTTTGCCAGGGTTGTGAAGAGAAGGTGCCCATAGGGAACTAAACATGAATGGTTGTTTAGGCCCTGAATGACAACATTTACTTGCTCCTCTTCAGTAGAGAGATCTTGTAGCACTTTTGGGACTCACAGAAAGAAAGAAGTTGGCAGCATGAGCTTAAATCTACTTCCTAAAATGCATTTCTTGAGCCAGGAATTGCTTCTCTTGAGTCAGGAATGGTTTGGACACTTTCTGATGACGTTGGGCAGGGGATGCAGCTATAAACCTTGGGGAGCAAATCAGGGGGAAATTTGTTAAGATATTTCTGCCCCTCTAATTTTATTTTGTGTGCATTTAAAAATAAAACAATAGTGTGTTGGATGTGGAGTGTGTGTGTGTGTGAGAGAGAGAGAGCAGTTAGAACAAATAGATCATTTTTACACTGCAAAAGAAACAAAACACAGACGCTTGAAGGTTGGGTTTTACCTCCATAAATAACCCTTTGATGATTACCCTTTGATTATACTACCTTCTGTAGTGTTCAGAATTGGAATGCATTGAGAACAGTTTATTTCTCCCGTGCCACCATTTCCAGGGTGTAGTTAAGCGTCTTCCTCCAGCCTCACCCCGGTTATTGCTAATGCTGCTTTTGTTCCCCCACATTTGCAATACAGTACTTTTTTTTCTTTCTGGTTTCTATTTTTAAATAGTGTCTTCTCTGCCTTCTACTAAATCTCACCATTGGTCAGTCTAGCTCAGTCTTGTCTCGTCTGTTCGGTGACAGTTTTGCAGGATTTCGGATAGACATGTTTCTCATTGGGGAAGGACCTGGGACCTTTTACATGCAACATGTGTTCTGCCCCTGTGCTGTGATTCTTCCCATAAAATGAAAATAGGATGCTAGTTTTCCTGGCTCTGACTAAAGAGCTGAATTGCATGAAGACCCAGGAAGCTACAGTATTTTGTACAGAAAGAGACCATTGGGTTGTCCAACTGTCAACAGCAACGGCAGTAGCTGCCCAGGATCTTTCCCTGTTGTCCTGGGAGATGCCAGGCACATAAGGATCTTCTGCCTGCTCCATCACCAGGCTACAGGTCTTCAGGTCCATCTCCTATCCCCATCTGAGATGGAAACTTACAGGCCTAGTGCCAAAATATACTTAATTGTAGACCATATAGTCACATGTTCTCCTGCAGCATTTAGCAGTTGTGCAAAAGCAAAGGTTTCAACAAGCCAAACTTTCTTCACAGCAAGCTGAACAAAAAGAGAAGCCACAATAGAATGTTGGAGCTTGGGAAGTGCCATTTTTGAAGAGCATCTCCCATTGGGGCTGCGAGATTCTGAAAGTTGTTATTCAAAAATAACTTGCTAGGTCTGGGTCACGCTAAGGGTCCTTTCAGACCTTTGTGTGGTCTCTTTCTGTCAGCAGGTGGCTAGGGAAGCCTCCACGACAAGGCATTTTTTCTCCCTTTGTGTTGGCCCCCAGCATCTGGCGTACAAAGATAGACTTCCTCTGGGCATGGAGGTTCCATTGGACTTTTTAAATTGGTCCTGCTTGCTTTGTATTGATGACATGATGACAAGCTGTTTCCCTCTCTTGGACCAAGCAACCCAGTTCTCCATTGTTTCTTTGTGTTGTCACAGGTAGCACCTTGAAAAGCCTGTGTTGTGCCACATGCTATAGGCTCCAGGAAGAAACTCAAAGGGGAGGAGAACTAGGACAAGAATAGGAAATGGGTTCCACTATTGCAGTGTCCTAGGATCATCCTTGAGCCCACCTAGTATTCTCCAGCTGGGTTAGACTCCAGCTCCTATGAGCTCCAGCCAGCAGGGATGATGTGGGTTGGATTCTCTCTAGCCCATCCTGACAGCCCCAGATTGCAGGAGGCTACCACAGATAAACTATAGAAGCCTCTGTGCTTTAATTCTGGCACATCCCATCTCTTATGAAATCAGTGAAAAAGGAAGGGCCACTGAGAAGGAGGTGTCTGGCTGTGCATGGGACTTATTTTGCATCCTTCGATGCTTGGCTAGGAATTGCGGGAATTGTAGCCCAACTCATTAGGAGGGTACAGGATGGAGAGAAAAAATGTAATATAGATTTTGTCTGGTCCAAAGGCTTATAAGGAAGTAGACTGTAGTCTATGAAAGCTCATGCTTCCAATGTATTTCTTTCAGTTATTCTCAAAGGTGCTACAAGAGCTCTCTCTATATACAGATTCTACAGATTAACATGGCTATATGTTTAAATTTTGTCTGGTCCAGTTTGACTAGGATTGGCAGAGGAGACTGATGATGGCTATTTTGTATGGGCTCAAAACAGTACAAATGCTGCCTTCCTCTTTGAGCCTTACAACAAACCTGTGAGATAGGCTAGGCTGAGAAAACGGTTGTCCCAAGTTGCTCTGTGTCTTCATATCCTGTGGGTGAGGGGCTTGAATCTGGGTCATTCTAGACCTGGTCCAATACTGTGACCACTACACCACAGTGGCTGCCATTGTGCCTCTTCTGTGTCTTTCTCTTGCTTTGCTTCTTTTAAAGCTCTGGCTGAAAAGTTCTGTTTGACTGGTAGGTAGGAACGGAAGTGCTCTTGGTTTCCGTCGTCTTGGAAAGTAGTTGGTGACGCTCAAAGCATCAGCAAACACAACATGACAATAGCGAAAGGATGCTTTATCTTGCTTCATTTTCCAAAAAACAAAAAAACAAAAACAAAATAATGAATGAGAGCACTTTGGGTTCTTCTCTAAAATTGAGTCACCTTACAAGAAAACTGGCCACTTATTGATTGGAGCAACATTGCCATGTGTTTTTTAATGGTTAAACACAGGGATAGATGTAATTTGGGAATGAAATCTGTACTATCATTGGGTGAATGTCCCCCATGCCCAATTTCAGGACTGGCCATTCAGATACCCTCCAGTGTTGCAAAGGTAAAAATGGAATGGCCCTGCTTTCTTCTCAATATAACCTTTCCCAATAGGTTCCCACTAGCTGTATTTGACTACACCTCAGATTACTCCCAGCCAGCACAGCAATAGTTTGGGAAGAGGTTTTTCGAAACAAGAATTATGGTCTGATGCTTGTACAATGATAGGGATTCTGTCTTGTTCTTTGTTGCTCATTTTTTGAGGCATGTTGTCCCCCAGTTAGAAATTGCACATTACTTAAACTCTCTTAGGTTCAACTGCTGTATATGTTTTTTTTTAAAAAAAGCAAACATGTTTAAGGCAAAGTCTTCCAATGCTGTTGGTTTGAATTCAGTGGTCATATTTTATGGTTAGGAGAAGGACGAGGCAGAGAGGGCCCAATTCCCAAACCTATAGAAACCTATGGAGGACATTGTTTGGTTGAAATTGAGGAAAGGTCAGAGATGGGTTTTTGTGTGTGTGGATATTTCAGGCTATGTGGCCGTGTTCTGGAAAAGTTTGTTCCTGATGTTTCACCAGCATTTGTGGCCGGCATCTTCTCTGATGTTGGAGAAACATCAGGAATAAACTCTTCTAGAATATGGCTACATAGCCTGAAGAAACCACAAACAGCTATGGATGCTGGCCATGAAAGCCTTCGACTTCACATCAGAGATGGGACTTTAGGATTTCCTTAAGCCTTTCTTTTTAATATAAGAAATTAATTTTATAAATTGTTCATATTGTTCTACATCCATGTTGTTAAGAACATTCTGATAAAATACAGTATAGACATTTCAGATACATCTAGCAATGTTGTTCTCTGTATAGGTGACAACAGGAGGAAATGGTATATTTTATGTGCATGTGAATTTGAATTTACATGTGAATTTACGTGTGTGGTAAATACCCTCAAGGCACCAGATCCTGATCCTGTAAGCTAAGCAGGGTCAGCCCTGGTTAGTACTTGAGTGAGAGGCCACAAATGAATCTTGGATGATGTAGTCAGTGTTTCAGGGGAAGGAACCGGCAGAACCACCTCTGAGTGTTCCTTGCCCAAGAAAACCCTGTAAAATTAATGGAGTCGTTGAAGGCACATGCTCACTCCCACATAGGCTCTCACTGTCCAGATTTGACAGGGACAGTAGTCTGATTAATCCTCTGTTATCCCACTTTTCACCTGTCTTTTAAATGTCCCATTTTCTCTTTCCTCCTCCCACTCCCCCCTTTGTTCTTGACTGACTTCAATGACTGCAAAATTACAGTAATTCAAAGTGGAAAAGTAGTTTGTCTCTGGTCCTGAAACAAACTACAGTTCCTAGAATTCCATAGCAGGGAGCCGTGACAGTTAAAGGTGTCTTTGACCACCTCCAGTCCAGCTGACCCTTTGGGTTCATTAGTCCCCCCCAAAGGCCACAAAGAGGCATTAGGGGCTGAGATCGGTTGCCTACGCAGGACACTCCCTTCCCCTGGGAACTCTTCTGCAGCCAAGTCACATGCGGGCAGCTGTGTGGTTTGTACCAGGGCTCCTGCTTCTGTTCTCTCTCCCTCTTGGCTTACCTGGCAGGCAGCCGCCTTTCTGTGCCAGGGTCCTCCTGACCCAGGGAGAGGCCCTGTGTTCCGGGGGCTGTTCCCAGAACCTGTTTGGGCACGCTGCCTTCCCACCCACCGCCTGACTGGCACCTATTGGAGCTGCCATGCCCCCTTCTTCCGAGGCTGGCTTGCAACAGAGGGATTTATGGGCGTTGAAAGAGGGGGGAAAGTACATTGTGTTCTACCCCTGACTGCTAGTGCCCAGGCGGTGCCATCCTTGGCTTCCCCACCCTGCATCCCATTCCTTGCCATGCCTCAAGTGAGATACACAAACGTATCCTGGTGATTCTTGTGCAAGTTCTTATTCTTTTCTCCTTTCCCTCATCCTTCAATGGGAATTTTGCTGGATAGTCTTAACAGAATCCTTCCTTGTACTGTTTAAAAGAAGTAAAAGCTTAGCAAACCAAAAGAGGAAGAACATCTTAATTGTAAGAGCTGTTTGACAATGGGATAGTCTGCCTCAGAGGATGGTGAGTCTCCTTCTTTGGAGTGGAGGTCTTTAAATAGACTCTAATATTGTGCATGCTTTGGTAGAGTTTTAGTTGTGTATTTCCACATGGCAGAGGACTGGAGTAGATGGCCTTTGGGATCCCCTCTTACTCTGATTCTGTGAAACTACAAATCCCAAGATCTCAGGGGATAAAGCCATGGCAGTTAAAATAACGCCACACTGCTATAATAATAGAATCATGGAGTTGGAAGAGACCAAAGAGACCACCTCTCTGTTCAGCAGAAGAATAGACTGCTTGGAAGCTGGTGGACGCTCCTCCTTCGGAGGTCCACCATCTTCCAGGAGTGCTTTAGTTGTGTATTCCTTGCATGGCATGGGATTGAACTGGATGGCTTTTGAAGTCTCTTTCATAACCCACATTCTCTGAGATTTTTGATAGACCACTGCCAGTCTGGTAGAGAACCTGCTTCTCATGCTGAAGGTTCTGCGTTCAGTTCCTGGCATTAGCAATTCAACACATGTTGGATTGGAAAGATGGTTCTCATCCTAAGACCCTTGAGGGGTCAATGCTGGTTACATTAGCCAGCATTGGGCAAGATGGAGCTAATCTTAAGGCAGCTTCCCATGTTTTAGTTTAAACCAAAAACTTTTAAGAGAAGGGTGTTAACCGGTAGAGCCGGCTGTTTTGCAGGGTTCCAGATTAAATTCCTAGCATCTCCAGTTAGGGGAAGAGCCCTAGTAGACAGCACTGGATTAACAGGACCAATGGTTTCAGTTTCACAAAGATGGCTACTAGTTTCCCCCCTGCAGCATTCAACTGCATGCCCACCTCCAGAGTCCTCTGGAGGAAAGGTGGGTTGAAACGTAATAAAAGTATTTTAACGCTTCACGAGCCCAACTCTCCAGTTAGTGTCGTTGGTCTTTGTGAAAAGCAATTAACATGGACATTACCGTTCCTTGTACCAATCCAGGCCAAGAAGCTCAAAAAGCCTTAAGTTTCTGGAGCAAAATGCAGAGCTTGGAACACAGCTATGCCTCTCCTATGAGCTCCAGCTTTTCAGCATCAGGGATGCTTAAATCCTTTTTTAAAATGTGTCTGCATGATCTTTCATGATTCCTTGTGATCATGTATTGTAAATCCTCCCACACAGAGGTAAAAATATCAGAACATGCCCACTTCTCAGCCATAGCAGCATCTCCAGATAGTTAATGGGGCCAACTGCATGTCTTCCATGCGTCAGAACCAATTGTATAGAATCTTGTTGCAATTTAAAGCCAAATGGAAACCGGTTATGGTCCCATTACTGTTGCTTCAGAACCTGCAGCCGGACCTATTTTGTGGAGGTCAAAAAGCTATAATATCCTGTGTAGAGTTATAATGGGGGGAGTTCAGCAAAGGCTGTTTATCTTTGCTGTGTGAACCAGGGTGCAACCAGTATGCAAAGCTGTCCACATTTTAAGATTTAAAATCTTGGAGGAGGCTGCAGTGTTTTAGGTTCAGAAATGTTGAGTGGTGCATACCCCCAGCAGATGAAATCTAGAACGTGTGATGAAATGACTGATCAGAGTTTCATCAAAACGACAAAAAGATTAATAAGGAGGAACACAAAAACTAGGACAGGCTGCAGCAGTTTGTGAAGTCAAAGGTTTTTTGTGGATCTTTTGGGCTATAATGTGGCCATGTTCTAGAAGAGTTTATTCCTGACGTTTTGCAAGCATCTGAAGATGCCAGTCACAGATGCTGGCGAAACGTCAGGAATAAACTCTTCTAGAACATGGCCACATTATAGCCCAAAAAACCCCCACAAAAACTATGCAGCAGTTTGCTTTTTCTTGAGCCTAAAGGGAAGGGTAAGATTCTGCCCCAACTTCTCTGCTTTTTACTAAGTTAAACTATAAACGACAATTGCATTTTGAACTGAGTTTGCAGCACTTGAAGAAAGCTGAGGACGAAGGAGGAAAGTGGGAGGAGAGAGAAATGGGGGGGTCTTAAAAACAGCAGAAAAATTTGGGCAACAGTGGATTATTCAGACCATCCTTATCAAACTGGAACTGTTTAGAGGATATGGTGGTATGTGTGTGTACCTTTGAAACAAAGATTTTATGAAATGCTTTGGAGCAGTGGTTCCCAACCTTCCTAATGCCACGACCCTTTAACACAGTTTGTCATGTTGTGGTGACCCAAACCCATGAAATTATTCTCATTGCTACTTCATAACTGTAATTAAATAGGTGTTTTCCAATGGCCTTAGGCAACCCCCATGAAAGGGTCATTCGACCCTCAAAGGGGTCCCGATGCACAGGTTGGGAACCACTGCTTTGGAGAGTTCAAAGCTCCTTGCAACAGTAATCTTTGCAACAGCAAAGGAGGATCTTTGAGATAATGCCTTAAAAGTGCTTGTGTATCTATTTTCTTCATTTGTCAGAATTGATGTTTTATATTTGGATGGTATTCTGTGCACCATTTCTCATTGGAAATCAGGCCAGGGTACATTTATTCACTCTACACAACACTAGATCTTAGCCAAAAGGCCAAGAAGCATTTATTCACTCTGTGTTTCACTTCTATGCTGAACAAATCATATGTCAAGCTTAAATTTGGAGGAAGGAGGTGTGAAAATTAGAGGAACATTGACAATTTAATATATACAGATGACACCACACTACTAGCAGAAAATAGTGAAGACTCAGAACAGTAACTGAAGAAAGTTAAGGAAGAAAGTGCAAAGGCAGGTTTACAGTTGAGCACTAAGAAAACAAAAATAATGACCACAGATGATTTATATAACTTAAAAATAAGACATTGAAATTGTTCAAGATTTTCCACACCTTGGCTCAGTCATTCATCAGAATGGAGACCACTGTCAAGAAATCAGAAGAAGACTAGCGCTTGGAAGGGCAGCTATGAAGGAACAAGACAAGATCCTGAAGGGTAAAGATATATCATTGAATACTAAAGTTAGGATTGACCATGCAATTGTATTCCCGATTTTTTGTACGGTTGTGAGAATTGGACAGTGAAGAAAGCTGATAGGAATAAAATCAACTCATTTGAAATGTGGTGCTGGAGAAGAGTTCTGTGGATACCGTGGTCTGCTAAAAAAGATAAATGAATGGGTCCTAGAGCAAATCAAGCTCTAAAAGCCAAGATGAATCATTGTGGCTGTTGTACTTTGGAATACCCTGAGAAGATGTGAAGAAAACCGCATTTCAAATGGATAAACTCAATCAAGGAAGCCACGGCACTGAATCTGCAAGACCTGAGCAGTGCTGTTGCTGACAGAGTGACTTGACTGCAGTTAAAAACTACAAATTCTCGGCACATCTGTGGTTGATGTTTAATATACGCCGTTGAATGACATCACCAGGGGCTGCCCCACTTAACCGCACAAGGTCTTGTCCCTTGGTCGCAGGTTTTGCTCTTGGGACCTCAGGGCCCGGGGTAGTCCTGATCTGGTAATGCTGACTGTGTCATTGCCGATGTTCCCTAGGGACTCGTGGCTTACATCTGGCAGCAAGAAGGATATCAGAACAATCACAGATGAAACATCAAGATATCCAAGTTCTGGTAGTTCAAAGTTAGGAGGGTTTCCAAATCCAGTATAGTTCTTAGTTGGGCGTGAAATGTTCAGACTTTTGGCTGTTGGCTCCACTGTAAGTCCAACCTGGCTGTGCTTCTAACTGGCCAAGCGATGCCCAAGCCTCTCCTCACTCATAGAATCCTAGAGTTGGAAGAGATCCCAAGGGTCATCCAGTCCAGCCCCACTCTGCCATGCAGAAACTCACAATCAAAGCAGGGTAAGGCATTGCACTTAGGCAGAAAAAACAAAATGCATAGATATAGGATGGAGGACACCTGGGTTAGCAAGACGACATGTGAAAGGGATCTAGGAGTCCTAGTAGACCACAAGTTGAACATGACACAACAGTGTGATTATCATTATTGTTTTATTATTTTATTTTCTTATATCTCACCTTTCTTCTAATATAGGGACTGAAGGCAGCAGCTAAAAAGGAAAATGTGATTCTAGTCTGCATCAGTGGAAGTACTGTATAGTGTTTAGATCAAGGGAGGAAGTCATAGTGCTACTCTATTCTGCTGTGGTCAGGCCTCACCTGGAATACTGTGTCCAGTTGTAGGCACCACAATTCAAAAAGGATGTGGAAAAGCTGGAGCGTTTTTCAAGGGTGATCAAGATGGTGAAACCACGCCATATGAGTAAAGAGTTAAGTTGGGTATGTTTAGCCTGGAGAAGAGCAGGTTAAGAGGTGATATGATAGCCCAGTGTAAGCATTTGAAGGGGTGTCATATTGAGGATGGAGCAAGCTTGTTTTCTGCTGCTCCAGAGAATAGGACACAGTGCAATGGATGCAAACTACAGGAAAAGAGATTCCACCTCAGCCTTAGGAAGAACTTTCTCATAGTAAGAACAGTTTGACAGTAGAGCACACTCCATCGGAAAGTGGTGGAGCCTCCTTCTTTGGAGGTTTTTAAACATAGGTTGGATGGCCATCTGCCGGGGGTGCTTTGATGGTGTCTTCCTGCATGGCATGGGCTTGGACTGGATGGCCCTTGAGGCTTTTTCCAGCTCTGAGACTGTATGATTCACTCAGTCCAGTAGATCAACCCTTACCCAGCCAGATTTGTCCATTGCTTCTGGTTCTCCTGGGTTCTTCCTCGTGACTTGCTGGGCGTCATTCCTCAGCTGCCAGATCCTGTCCCACTTGGAATTTTTGGCAGCCACACCTCTGCCCCATGAAGCCCTACCTTTCAGCCTCTGGGCTCCCCCTTATTTTAGCCTTCCAGAGCCCCTCTTCCCACCCTAATATTAAAAGTCAGTGGCCCTTATGGGCTGCAGGGAATGGGGTCTGAGGGTAGGCTGTGCTAACTTCAGAAACATTGCTTTTTCCCCCCCAAGGGTCATTTACAACTCCCAGATTCCCCAATGGCCATGCTTGTTGGAAGATTCTGGGAACTCTAGTTTGACAAAAGCAAGGTTTCCAGGGGGTTGTGGCTTCTCTGGCTCTTTTCAGTTAGGAAGGGAGTTGTGGGCTGTGCAAAAGGGAGAAGCGTTGACGGGCGCAGCTTTTCTTTGCCCCATATGAGAAACAGTACCCTCCAAAATTTCCCCTCAGGGCCCTGCAACTGCTTCTCTGCCTTGTCCTTCTGCATCTAGTCACCATTGTGCTCAGGATTTCCCGTAAATATGCAACGGCACCCAGTTCTCACCCGCATCCCCAACACCTCTCTAGTTTATCTTGTCATCATCTCTCCTGAGAATGGTAAAAGGGGGAGGGAACCCCTCCTCCAGTCACTGCCAGGATCGCTCAGTACCGTTTCAGCATCCGGCTTGCCGCCCACCATTTTGATTTCTGTAATTTGAGGCGCTGAGGCTGAAACTTTTACTAGGAAAGCTTTGCCTTGTGGGGCTCAAAGGGTGCAGTTCAAGGTGAAGGTGCAGCTGTCTTGACATGCTCAGGGGCTCTACTGCCATGGGGGCCAAACCAGACAGGGCTGCACAACTTTGGAGCCAGGGCTACGCAACTTTGGAGCCTTGGCAGCCACCGATGGAGGCCTGTCGAATGCTCAGCAAGTTTGACTCGATTGCGTGTGGGTGTTTAAAGCAAAGCTGTTTAAATGAAGTGTTACCGTCTGTGGGCTGATAGCCTGCATTTGTTCACTTTCATGTTGTGAAAATAGATCTCCAGGTTTACTTCGCACCTGCTTTTGTTGTGAAAGTGTGGCTTTTATGTTGTAGATTTTGTTTTAAAAAAATTATAACTTAGGCACTGCCTTTGGCGGGGCATGCCTCTGGATCTATCGAAGGTTTGGCTTTTTAATGATGCTCCAGGTTTAATGTGCTTGCTGTGAAATGACCATAGCCACTTCAATTCCCTTCCCAACAGGCCTTCATCATCTGGGCTCCAAATTTTAGGCAACCAGAGAGATGCGTCTTGAGTGGTTGAGAAGCCGTGGGCGTTAGAGCATACAGTTCTCATAGACTTTGCTGATGGCCTGCTGCCGGTTGCCGCAACAAATATTTTTTTACCCAAAACAGGAAAAGTGCCGTACCTAAATCCAGAGTATGCACATTGCCGGTGAAGGGTGGAGGAAGGGACGGTAAAGATTTAGTTTGGATGTCGCGCCAGAGATGTTACCGCATCTTCAAGGTCCAGAACACTCACACTGTCTTATGTTGTTCCTTAGCTATGCACAGTTGGCCCTCCATATCCACAGACTTTTTATCCAGGGATTCAACCATCCACAGCTTGACAATGTTCTAATAATATATAAATTCCCAAAAGCAACATTGATTTTGTCATTTTATATATGGATATCATTTTAGTATGCCATAATATTTGATGGGACTTGAGCATCCATGGATTTTGGCATCCACAGGGGGTCCTGGAACCAAATGCTAGTGGATACCAAGGGCCCACTGTATTTGTAACAGAGAAATGTGGACAAGGTCGTCCCAATATTATTTTGGCTCGGATGCCAAAGGATGCATTTACAAACACCCAAGCAGACTGCAAAATCAGGGCTGGTTTGTTTTTTGTTTATAGGGAGGGTCTTGTCCAGATCTTTTGGTACTCTCTCTGTGTAGGCATTGGTGTCACGAGGAGAGTGCAGGGGTGTGCACTGAACCAGGTGACACCTAAAAGGGAGTGACACCACTGCTCCCCAAACACCTGCTTTTGGGGAGAAATGGGATGTGATGCTCGCTTGCATCCCTTTAAAATGCTGGAGCTCAGCAGGAGAGATGGTGGGAGTGGGGCAAGGTTCAGCAGGAGAAGAGTTTTTCCAATTTAAACATTTTAAATAAAAACAAATTTAAGAACACATCTTACCAAATTTTCTCATTTAACCATATGAAGTTATGTACAATGGGCCCCTGGTATCTGCTGGGATTTGGTTCCAGGGTGCGCATGCACATGCGCACACGCACACACACACACACGGATACCAAAATCCATGGATGCTCAAGTCCCATTAAATACAATGGGTAATAAAATGGCATCCCTGATATAAAATAGCAAAATCAAGGTCTGCTTTTGGGAGTTTACATCTTTTTGAAATATTTTCAAACCAAACCGCCTCATTAGCTGTTTTTAAAAAACAGTTGAAAACATGCCTATTCCGGCTGGCCTTCCCACCTTAATTTGTCCATTTATTTTCCTGCCCCCTTTCCCCTCTTTTCTCTTTTGACCCTGGATTGATGTTTAATTTTCATTTTTTTCTGCCCCTGCCATGTGTATTTTTCTATTTTATTGTTTTCCTGTTCCTGTCTTGTAGTAATGTTTTTAACTGTTTATTGGATTTTAACTTTGTATTGTAACGTTTTTTAAATTTTGTAAGCCGCCCTGATCATATCCATGGAAGGGCGGGGTATAAATAAAATTTATTATTTATTATTATTATGGATGCTTGAATCCGTGGATAAAAAATCTGTGGATATGGAGGCCTGATTGTACATGTACCGTATATACTTGACTAGACGTTGACCCCGTGTAAAAGTCAAGGGCAGGTTTTGAGGCCAGAATTAAGGATTTTGATATGGTCCATGGATAAGTCGAGGGTAAAACTTTGGGGCATGTAACAAAGCAAAGTTTCTAGCAGAAAAGCAAAGACAAAGAACTTATAAAACATTAGAACTCAAATGTTTGTGCTGATACTACCATATTTGTGTGACTACTTTCAAATACAATTAGAGCTTAAATGTTTGTGCTTATACTAAAGGCGAGATGGATGAGAGAATAGAAAAGGGTCAGTGCTTCTAGAACAGACGGTGCTCTTGCCTTTTACCAAGGGATGGTTCCTCTTTTTTTTGGTAAGAGTTAAAGTACAGTACTTACATTGACCCATGGATAAGTCGACTCACTTTTTTGGGGTCACTTTTTTGATTAAAGACTGAGTATATACATGAGTATATACAGTAAATACATTGAGGCTGTGATATGGTATGTGTGTGTATGGTATTGTAATTTAAAGGTATAATTTAATTTTTGCTAGTTGTTTGTGTCGCAACTATTGCCATTGCATCCAATGATATCCAGGAATTATGAGTAATGTTAGTGCAAAAACTGTTACTAAGGATTCTGTATGGTGTGGTATGGCAGAAGGTCATTGGAGATGTAGCACCATGCGTTGCTGCAGCGGGTGATGCCAGCCCTAGTGCTGGCCACTGTATCGAGGGGTGAGAGAAAAGAAGTCTGAAGGTTTGGGGAAAACAAAACTAAAACAGGCCCCAGGGTAGGAAAGGAATGGCATGAAAAGGTTTGATCAACCGATTTCCTGGCCAAAAAAATTACAGAGGGTTGGCTTGGCCCTCTGTAGATCACAAAGTAGGTGCAGACGCTGAAGTCTATGAAGTAGAAATAGGACCTCTGACAGTTTCCCTCACCTTTGAAAATGGAGTCCAGGTTCCCTGAGTAGTTGTGATGATGGCCAAGTCAGTCACCAAAATCATTATTCATAGTTATGCTTAATAAAGCGCGTGCCTCCAGTTCTTCCACTTCTCTCAGTCCTGGCCTGTTGCTTCATCCTTGATCTTCCAGCACGCAGTTGCTCATGTTCCATAATCCTTCCTTTGCTAAACTGCCGTAGGCAATAAGCACGCCCTCTCCATCTGGATCAATATCTTTCAAAACTCCCAAACACCCTTGACTTCAAAACAGGTGTCAGGAACCAGTTGGTGCAAAGAGGTGGTACAGCCAGGTTTTCATGTTGCCTTTCCATCCTTTCGGTGCCAACAAGTTACAAAAGGGCTGAATCCATTTTAAGGAAAGATCCATCCGTCTAAATTTTCTCCCACTCCTCACCTGCATGAATTTTTGGTCAAATATATCCATGATCCAATAATCCAAAAACTCTGGTGAGTCAGCAGTTTGAAAGTGCAATTGATTTTCCCATGTTTGTATAATGCTACTTCTGGGTCATAATTTCACAGTGCATAACTATAGCACTATGATACCACTTTAACGGACAGGGCTCCATCCTGTGGATTCCTGGGATTTGTAGTGTCATGAGGTACTTAGATTTGTAGTTGTTGTGGCACCAGAGCACTAGGCTAAATATCTCACAAAGCTGCAGATCCCAGAATTCCATAGCATTGCACCATGACAGTTAAAGTGATGGCAAAGTGCATTATTTCTGCAGTATGGATGCAGCCCTAATGTAACTGTCTGCCAATTCAGGTATACACATCTAAAACATCCTTGGCAGGCAACCATGTTTTCAGTGACCAGTCAGTCTGTCCAAAGTGGTCCATTCCACTGTTGAATAGTTGGACAGATATTGGTCTCAGAAATTTCCTCCTGATATTTTGAACACTGTTGGCATATTAGTGTTTCCCAAGGATGCATGCTTGATATGATAAATTTACTGTGACAAATTTGTCTGTCTCAATGGCATTACAGGGCAGAACTTGGAAAGTAACTTGAAGCTTGTGATCCAAAAAACACATTAGAAATAATCCAGTTTGAGACTGCTTTCACTGCCCTGGCTCAGTGCTAGGGAATCCCAGGAATTGTAGTTTATTGTGGCACCAGAGTTTTGGGAGGCATTCAGAGAAGGCTGAATGCCTCCCAAAACTACAGTTCCCAGAATTTCCTAGCATTGAGCCACGGTCTCAAACTGGATTATTTCTGTAGTGTGTTTTGGACTGGTGTTCCAAATACTGTACTGTAGTTTGGGTTATTTTGGTAACAAGGCTGGAGAGAGGTTACCTTTCAAAAGTAATGCAAGGAGTGGGAAGTTAGTTACTTCCCCGGTGTAGTGATGGGTAATGATTTCTAGGCCTGTTACAGACTGCCAAAATAAAGCTGCTTTGGGTCTCTTTGGAGGTATGCTGTTTAAATGATGCATGGGTCCTAAGAGTCCGGAAGCTGCACCAAAAGCTGCACTCCGGTGCTTAGGAATGGAGTGTGGCTTTGCGCGACCTCCGGACTCTTAGGACCCATGCATCATTTAAATAGCATACCTCCAAGAGACCCAAAGCAGCTTTATTTTGGCAGTCTGTAACAGGCCCTGGTTTCTTTTAAAGTAACTTTCAAAGGACATTTTAGAGCCATTTTCAGGGAGTGTTTCAATTTTGTCCTAAGGTTTGCTATGTTTTTTTTAAAGAATGAGATAATTAAATATTAGGAAGAACCATAAAATAACAGTGAGATTAGGAAGAAACCTCCTGACAGCAAGAGCTGTTTGACAGTGGAAGATGTTGCCCTAGAGAATAGTGGAGTCTCCTCCTTTGAAGGTTTTTAAACAGAGGCTGGATGGGCATCTGTTGGGGTGCTTTGATAGGCTGTTCCTGCATGGCAGAATGGGGTTGGACTGGATGTCCCTTGGGGTCTGTTCCTACTCTATGAATTACAGGGTGTGCGATTTAACAAGAAATTTGCAACCCAATACTTTTAAAACACGATAATGATTAACAGGAACAAATTCCTTTTAAAGATTAATTTTCCAAGCTGTGCCACAGAACTCTTTGTTCTTTGGGCATGATATGGTTTTACCTTTATAATATAACTGCAAGATACATACTTACAGCAATGTTCTAACGACTGCACCACACTGACCCTTAAAAATGTTTTAGCACACCTCAAAAAAGGATGCATTTTGAAGGCACTTATGGTTGGTAACGCACATTACTTGCATTAACATTCCTCCGGACTCCGATCCCACCCTGGGATGCCTAGAGGTTCAGGCTCCTCTGGAGCTGTCCTTTGCCTCTGGCATGCCTCCACATAAATGCAAACACGGAAATGCTAATGTGCTATACAGTGTGTAGTATCCCATTCCACCTCACAGCTACTTTCTGGTGTATTTTGGACTGTTGATTCTCTATTGTACGGTAGGACAATGATATTTTTGCTGGTGTATCTTTAACCCAAAGGAGTCAACGCCCTCCTTGCCTTTAACTCAACGGAAGACGAGTTGCAGAGCTGTTGCAGAGTAAACAAATGCAGAACGCCAACAGGCTGGGTAAAGCCTTCCACAATGTATTATGTGTGTGTGTGCGCACGCGCATACAGATAACCTTTTCTGGAGTGCAGAATAATCGGGACATCATATTACTGTCCATATTTTTGTCTGCAAAGTAGGATGGCCAATGGAGCATTGGTACAATTCAGTTGAGGGTCAAATGGCAATGTATATTACTTCACCAGAGCTTGGGAATGTTGCTTTTTTGGACTACAACTCCCCAAATCCCTCTGTCAGCATTCTCAATCTCTAAAATGCACTTATCTTTTAAAAAGTGTAGTCAGCTAGCTGCACTTGGGTCCTCCAGAAGCCCTTCTTCTTGGTCCCTTGAGTAGGTCCTTAGATACCTGCCCTGAAGTCCTGCCCAGATAGTGCCACTCATATCATTCAAAGCTTATATCTTTCATGCTATAGAATTATAGCATTTTGATGCCACTTTCATGGCTGCATCCTGCGGGATCCTAGGATTCCTAATATGGCAAGGTACTAGAGATCTCTGATAGAGAATTCTAAACCTGTCATAAATCTCTCCTCCCAACTGCCTTTCACTTTTCCATGTGTGTTGTCTCTTATTTAGCTTGTAAGCTGGAGAGCAGAGAACTTGTCAAATTAACAATTTGTAAACTGAGAGCGTTTTTTGGTTGAAAACCAGGGTATAATTACCCTAAACAAACAAAAACTACCAATCCCAGGATTCCATACGTTCGTGCCATGGCAATTAAATTGGCACCAAGGTGCTATAACTGTGTTGTTCCCATTGTGTTGTGACTTTGTAGCTTGAAGCTCTAGACTCCGCATTATGGATTTGGATGCTGATTTTGCTTTTTTGGTACGATAGTCCTCTCAACCTGCTCAGAGATATGGTTTCTACATGCGCCACGCAAAAAAAGGGAACTCTTCCTTTCCTGTTACACTTTGTACCCCAAGTACTGAACATTTATTGATTTATTGATTTTTTTTTTATTGATGGATCATTCCTGTCCTAAGTGAGACTGTGAGGAGTCTTACAATAACCTGGTCTGGTTATTTAAGCTAAGCAAAGCACCTTGTTCATAGCCACCCAGTGAGTTTCAGAGCTCTACATGGCTGACTTTGCCTTAAGATGTAGGGTGATGCTCCAGCCCTCCCAGCTGAAGGAAACCCGTGCTTTCAATAGCTGGCCAGCAGACCAAAATTCACCTTGTGCAGCTTTCCCCAAGGAAGTTGTTGTGATTGGATTTCTGCCAGACAGGCAGCTTTCTAAGCTATAAAAGCAAAGGTGTGGCACCCTCAGGTTTGCCCTGGGATCCTCTCTGTCTCTCTCACCTGCCCCTCTTCCGAACCAAACTTGGCTTCTGCCTGTCGCAGGGCTGTTGACTTCTTTAATCCTAACCCTGTCCTTCTCTAGCTAATCCCTCCCTAATCTGATCGGGGTTTGTCAGGGTTTGTCAACCCAAAGGGGCATGATGGCTTAATTGCCGCTAAACCAGGCCCTTCTGCCTCCCACCTGTGGCCGCAGGGGAAGGTGGAGCGGCCTGGTGGGGTAACCTCAGGACTCCTGGCTTTCTGTTCCCAGCGCTGGGAGGGGGCATGGAGAGCCAAGGTTTCTCTGTTCTCAAGGAGAGGTGGCTGTTTCTCATCTTAGTTTGTTTTCCGCCTTTACATGAGACAGGTGGAGATTCAGCAGGTAAAGTGATCTGCACACCTACACACACCTGTATTCCTAGCTTCTCCCAAATCTTGGAGGGCAGTTGGAAAGCTAAGGTGATTCCTGTCTCACGGAAAGGCTGCTCTCTTTTATTGCAAACAAAAATCCATCATTGATATCTTTATTGGCCAATAACTGTGTTGGCCATTTAACAAATCTAAAGCATTTTTGTTTGGATTTGTTACATGGCCAACACAGCAACCCCTGCATGTTTTCTCTTTTATTTCAATTTGTTGCCCTCCTTTGCAGCAGCCAGGTGGAAATCTGGCAGGTGAAGCTACAAATAGGCATAGGAATCTTGAGTCTTCTGTATTCACACACACACACGCACACATGCGCGTGCGCACACACATGTGTACAGGTGTGTGTACGGGTGTGCGTGTGCATGCACACACACACACATACTGTGTATATACTGTGTGTGTGTGTGTCTGTGTGTGTGTAATGCCTCCTCCACCGCAGCCAGGAGGAAATCCAACTAGCAAAGCTTTTCTGCAACCGAAGAGCATTTTCTGCTCTCTTTCTCTCTCTCTATGCATCAGTTGGGGAATAGCTGGCGCTTTGCATGCAGACCATCCACAGATTCAGCTCCTGTCTTCTGATGTAAGATAAGGATGTTAAAGATTCTTTTCTGAAATTCAAGAGAGCTGTTGCCAGTCAAACTAGACAGCTCTAAGCTTGATGGACTAAGGGTCCATCCTTCGTTCTTCTGAGGGAACAAAGTGGCACCATTGGTTGGCACACAGACGGGGGTGGGAGAGGAGTTGGGTGGCTTCTGGGACTAAAACTCAAGAACAGACCTAGCACAAGATGAGGATGATGATCCAGGTAGTGATCCCATTTTTTTTCCATAGTTGGGAACTGAAGGTGACTTACAAAAGTTCAAATGGATACCTCTGAGGGAAAATATATATTATACAAGGTGACAACAGAGTTAAATTAAAAGCATAACCATTAAAAAGAACAAATATAAATCGTAAAGAAGCCAAGATGGTCAAATTGAAAATGTCGTACTTTGGCCATATCATAGGAAGGCAGGACTCACTTGAAAAGACAATAATGCTAGAAAAGAGAGGAAGGCCACATCTAGATGTTTAGACTTGATCAGGAAGTGATGGGAATGAATTTGCAGGACCTGAGGAGAGCAGTGGAGGGCTGGGGGTTTTGGAGATGTCTCATCCACAGGTTCGCCATGAGTAGAGGTTGACTTGTGGGAAGTTAACAACAACACGAAGGACCCTTTCCCCCTAAGCAGGCAACCCTTCAATGAAAGGGCTTCACCACATTCAAATGGGCGCCAAGAATGGCACCAGTCTCCTCTTCTTAGACCCTGAGAGCAGCCACTAAGAAGGCCCTCTCCTGCATTCCCATCCAGATGCAATGATGAAGATGGTGGGACATAGAATCCTAGAGTTGGAAGAGACCCCAAGGACCACCCAGTCCAACCCCTGCCATGCAGGAATTAACAATCAAAGCACCCCCGAAGGATGGACATCCAGCCTCTGTTGAAAGACTTCCAAAGAAGAAGACTCCACCAAACTCCATGAGAGTATATTCCAATGTCAAACAGCTCTTACTGTCAGGAGGTTCTTCCTAATGTTTAGGTGGAATCTCTTTTCCTGTAGTTTGTATCCATTGCTTTGTGTCCTGTTGTGTGCAGCAGCAGAAAACAAGCTTGCTCCATCCTCAACATGACACCCCTTCAGATACCTACAATTATCATATCACCTCTTAACAGTCTCTTCTCCAGGTTAAACATATCCAGCTTCCTAAGTCTCTCCTCATAAGGCATGGTTTACAGACCCTTCACCATTTTAGTTGCTCTCCTCTGGACGCACTCCGGCTTGTCAAGAGAGAGAAGGGCCTCCAAAACTTGAAATAGTATTTTACAAGCATTCAGGTGCTCTGTAAAGATCACCTTTAGGATTATATGAAAGAACAAATCATGGTAAGGTCATTATGGGGGGGAATACAGGTGGGAACACCCACACTGGGTTGAAGGAACAAGTCACATAGGGAGAGGTGGTCTTTCAGATACCCTGGAGTCAGATACCTCTCACCCTGAAGCCGCTGCTCTCTTTTCTTGGGGTGGAGGTGGGAATGGCCCTTCTTGCAAAGTTCTCCCACCCCACCCTGCCCTCTCTGCTCTTCTGTGCCATGCAGGTTCTGGCTGAGCTGGCATGGCTGGCCCAGGGCGTTGCCATGACGCGGGCACACCCAGCTCCTGGGTCAGAGTACTCCAGCTCAGCTGCGCCTGGCAGCCTTTCCACCAAGCCTTCCCGTTTCCCCCTTGCCCGGCCGGTTGGGCCTGCTTGGCAGAGAGGGGAGCGGCTGCCCCATGCCAGAGCCCGTTCCATTCCCACCCACCCTGCCCCTGCAAAGGCAAACAGCCCAGCTGGCGGGCACCCAAGGCGGGCAGGGAGCAGGCCCGCCACAGCCCTGTCCTCTTTTCCAGGACGAGAAGGGGCATGCATGCTGTAACTCTCACTCCATCTCTCTTTCACTCTATCCATCTTAACCCACCATTTTCAACCTGGCATCCTCCTCCCTGGCATCCAAATTACATGGGCTAAATGGAGGATAAGAATAGGATTGGTAGGGAGGGAAGGAAGGAAGCATATGTGATCCATCATGCTTAAAACCTTTCCAGGTGGGTCATCAAATTTAGCCCATTTGATTCTATGCAAAACCAGTTCACTGGAAACATCAGTCCCCGAGCATGGGAAAAGTGCCTTTCCTCCCTTTCCTTTCCCCTTTCTTTAATATCTGTTCTGACTGTATGTGTAGGATTACACATACAATGAGGTGTTTGGGAAGTGTAACTCCCATTGGTTTTGTTAGCACAGCCAACAATGAGATATGATGGGAGCTGAACCCCAAGAATGCCGTACTCCCGGTGTATATGTGGAAGAAGTACTTACACAGGGAGAAGGAAAAGTTGCTTACTCCATGAGAATCTTAAAACTCAGTGGTTTGTATATGTATTTTGGAAGATAATGGCTAGAGCAATGATCCATCTAGTATCCTGTGCATAATCCCAGTTCAGTAATTCCTCCGTCACCTCATACAGAAAGGTGGTATGTTCGGATTAAGCAGAGATCTTATACATTTACTGATCAATTTTTCCTTGTTTTACATGGTAACTGTGTCATTCACTGAAGCAGAAGGCCGTTTCCTCTGTTGTTGGACAGAAACCCCCATCTTTTGTTGCCACGCTGGCTAAGGGTGATGGTACTTGTGGTCCAGCAACATCTGGAAGGGCACCAGTATCTTCCCTTTCCCCACTTTGTACTGAAAAGTGGTAAATTGGTGGTAGAGCACCATCATTTTGCATGCAGAAGATCCCAGGCTCAATCCCTGGCTTCTCTGGGTTAGGCCAGGAAAAAAATGGAATAAGGGAGCTTTCAGTGATCTTATTTATGTCTTGATCTGAGGTGCATCTTCTGATCCCAATGAGAATTCAATTCTTTTTGTAGCGTCTAACATTTCACAAGTAATAACCAGGACACATGTAGCTAAGCCACTTCAGAATGTGGTCAAGATGGCAAAAGTAAAAACACACAAGCTAGGAGAGGCTGCAGCAGTTTGTTTCTGCCTAGGCTTACAGTGGAAGGCATGGTTTCACCTTCTCTCCTCTCCTCTCCCTGGATTAACTGAATGAAAACTATGGTACAGTACTTCTGTATTTTGGACTCAGTTTGCGGCATTCAAAGTAAGCCTACGATAAAAGGCAAAAGTGGGAGAAGGAGAAGGAAACTGTAACCTTTTAAAAGCAGACGAAAAAGTGGGATAACAGAGGATTAATCAGGACCATCCCTGCTAAATTGGGACATTTGAGGGATATGTGTATTTTGCAGGTATAAACATGCCCCATGTCCAAATGGATGGTCCTGGGTAGGCTGGCAAAAATCTCTGAGTGGCAGACTCATGGGTCCACTTCTTTGGATGCAGTACAGAATGGTAACAACATACATACAGAAAAGTTTTGGAGCAAATTCAATGCCCACATTTTTCCTCCTTTTTTCTTTATTTCAAAAACCTATTCATGACAGGTTGCTGAAACTCTAGAAGGTTGTTTGTAGTTCTTCAGGTGTCCTTGTAAAATGCCTCCTGCTTACCTGTTGTGATTCTCTGTGGATTTTGTGCCCAGATGTGACTCTGGGGATAGAAATGTCCTGTCTAATTAGATGAAGGTTAAATTGGTGTTTGTTCAGAACACTGAGGACTAGAATCTTACTTTGATTTTAAGATTGTGTAGAAACGCTGAGAACTCAGCAAGCCATTGCACCTTGTCAGAGAACAGATAAAACTGGGGTAGAGAGATTCCAAGGCTCCAGGCATAGTATAACAAATTGTATTACTAACTGTATTATAGTAGCAAAGGAAGACAGAGCGATGTGCAGCTGCAGAGCTTGGGAATGCTTGGTGGAAACCAAGCAGGGGGCTTGCAAAGTAGAATCCTTGTGTGTTGAATTAAACTAATAGAATCATAAGAGCTAGAAGAGGCCACAATGGCCATCCAGTCAAACTCTCTTCCATTCAAGGAGTGCGTTGGTTGTCTTTCTGCATGGCAGGGGGTTTGGACCTAAGGCTTACCAGAGCCCTGTGGGAGAGGATGGATCTTGGTGAATTACCATTTTCATTGCCTTTTGCCACTGGCCAGGCTGGCTGGGACTGCAGGGAGTTGGTGTCCGATGGCATTCGGAGAGCTACAGGTTTCCCAGCCTGGAACTGAGAGTGGTTAGGGTCTTCCCATGCTAGATGTCTCCACTGCTTCTCTCTTTGGGCGCACTGCAAACACAGAGTTCAAAAGCACTTTGTGTACATTTTAACTTTTCTCCAGAGGGACGAAAGGCCGTGGGTGGCAAGGGGGAACAACCGTATCTTTCCTAGGAATCTACAGTACCTCAGCCCAAGACGCTATGCTTGGTGCTGTCTGAGGGCGAGAGGACTTCCTCCTGCACCAAGACAAACACAGAGTTTTGTTGATGCATGCGCACTTCCTTTCCTTTGAGTCGCTCTGGTATCCTGCTGTCTTCCCTGCTGGAGGCCCAGTTTCCACTCAAAGGGGGTAGGAAGGGTGACACTGTTGTAGATTCCATAGGTTCAGGGCAACAAGAGTCAATTGAGGGCCAAGAAAGTCCTTGCTTCTGCTATGGCTTCCACTGACAGTTTCCTAGCAGCTTCTCTTCTCTGTCTCGGCTTTCCTCTCATGAATGCATGGTGTGTGTGTGTGTGTGTGATGCTGGCCAGCCTCCCTTACAAGGATGCAGTAGATCTTACAGTGACATACCTGTTAGCATCTCACAGATGAAAACTGGAACACATGGGGCCAAGCAAGCAACATGAAAGTACGGTTTAAAAGGCAAACGTTTTTAATAAGGAACAACACAAAAGCTTGGAGATGCTACAGCAGTTTGCTTTTGCCTGAGTCTACTGGGAAGTACAAAACTCCCTCCTTCCCCTTCTCTTTTCCTCTTCTGAGTTGAGTGCAAAGTACATTTGCACCTTGAATGCCGGTTGCAGAAACTGAAATAAACTGGGAGGAAGAGAAACTGGGACATTTTAAAAAGCATCTGAAAAATGGCAAAACAGAGGATTAAATGGGACTGTTCTTGACAAATCAGGACAGTTGGAGGGTGAGTGATGACTATTGTAATGATTTCCCAAGGAATAGAAGTGTTAGTCTCTTTCATCATAGTATGGAAAGACAGGGCGAAGTTACAAAGGAATCAGGCTCCACCACTGAGACTGATTTATTTCAGTGAGAGCTTTTGTGGGTAATAGTCCACTTCTTCAGATACATAATTTTCTCCTCAATTTCATTTTTTAAACATTGTTATAAGATGGGCTGTTATGTGGTGGACAATGGCACCAACCTACCTTGCAAGCTCACAGGAATCTTTAAAACAACCTTACATGGGTAAACTGGCATTGCAGTGTAAAGATGGCTGTATGAGAAGAGACATATCTAGTGTGAACCTTTGATGTAGTTGTTGAATGCCAGTTCCCATCAGCACTAGCCAGCCAGGAATAATGGGATTTGGAGTAGCAGGGTTCCCCCCCCACACACACACACCCCGTTATACGAGGAGACTTTGTATGTGAAATACCTTTGTACATTTATTTGTTGCCATAATTGTTGCAAAACCCAGACCTAACTCTGCTGATTTGCTGGGTGTTGAATGGAAGGAACCTGCAAGATAAATATAATGCAAGCTCACTGAACTCAGTGGCTGTATGGACACATGACCACAGGTCAGAATTCTGGTGAATCCTGATGTATCATAAAAACAAGCTGCATGCCAGTGTCTGTAACCTGCTTCCTCCTGCATTGTTCCATCCCACCGGGATGATTGCCAAACAAGCCAAGAATGGTTTGTTTGGTAACCTATACAAACAGTGGACCATGGTTTGTTGCAGACACTCCTTGCTGTTGGCTTCCAACCCTTCTCTGGATACTCTCCTAGCAGGGAGGAGTCCCTGCATAACTCAGCAGCCTTCATAATTCCCTGGTGCAAAACGCCTTCAGAAAGCAAAGCCTTTGGATTTGAGTCCCAACCAAGGGAGGGAGAGACTTGTTTTGCCAAGGATCCAGGAAGGGCAGCAAGATGGAATCAGCAAGTGACTTTGGGGGAGGTTGTTGTCCTTAAATACTCTCTAGGTATTTAATGGGGCATTTGGAGGCATTTGTGATTTTTTGACCCAGCAGAAAACTTTAAAATATAGACAGTGACTTCTGCTCACTTTCTGTTGTTATAGTTGCCTTTCCTAGGTCGAAAAGGGGGCCTGGTAAACATGGTAAAAGTATCCTCCACATCCCCAAGAGCAGTGATTCCCAAGCTTTGGCCCTCTAGGTGTTTGGGACTTCAAGTCCCGGACGCCCCAGTCACCATAGCCAAAAGCCAAGAATCCTGGGAGCTGAGGTCCAAAACACCTGGAGGACCACAGTTTGGGAACCACTACCTTAGAGGGTGTTTAGGTGAAATTCTTTTCATTTTGAGGATGTGGGGGATGCACTCCTCCAAGGTCTCCAAAGGGGCTAATGCAGCCTCCTGGCCTCCCACAGTTTCTCACCCATGACACACTGCAAGGGTAGGAGCATTCGTATTGGTAGCAACATGGAATTGCGGCATGGGGTGAGTGGGTCAAGAGATCACAGGATAGAAATGGGAATGGGGAAGTTGCCCTACACTGTAATAACATGCCTAAAAAAATGAAAGTCTGGTCAGTGGGGAAAGAAAGTGTGTTGGAATCAAAATGCTAGGTTGTTTTTGATTGATGCTCACTGTTAATCTCTGCCTATTTCTCTTGCCCTGCAGGTGAGGCAATGGGAAGCCCTGAAGACGACTTGATCGGGATCCCTTTTCCCGAACACAGCAGTGAGCTCCTGGGACGCCTGAACGAACAACGACGACGGGGAGTGCTTTGCGATGTCACCCTCCGGGCCCAGGGCTCAGAATACCGGACCCATCGGGCCGTGCTGGCTGCATGCAGCCGCTATTTCCAGCGGCTCTTTGCCGGGCCCAGCATGGGGGTCTGTGAGCTGGATTTTGTGGGTGCTGAAGCGCTTGGGGCCCTCTTGGACTTTGCCTACACAGCTACCTTAACCATCAGCACAGGCAGCCTTGGAGAGGTCTTACATGCCGCCCGGGTACTTGAAATCCCATGCGTCATCGCAGCCTGCGTGGAGATCCTTCAGGGCAATGGCTTGGAAGCCCCTGTCCCCGATGATGCCGCCCGAGAGCGTGCCAGGCGCTACCTGGAGGCCTTTGCCACCCTGCCCAACGTTGAAGGGGACCTGCCCGAGCCGCCTGCCTATCCGGCTCCCCGCCGCAGCAAGAAGACCCGTAAGTTTCTACAAGCAAAGGGTTCTCGCCTCAATAACCACATCATGGAGCTCTCCCCTTCGCCATCCCCTTCCTCAACAGGGACACAGGAGCGCCCAAGTCCACCCAACCAGGCCTCTCCCGCACCAGCCCTTGGCCACTCCCGTGAGGATGAGGAAGACATGATGACACCCTCTCACACCTTCCCATATCCATACACTCTGCACCCCTCTCCAGAGGATCTGGGTTCAGACGAAGAACCCATCGACCACGACATCCTCCCTTTCCTGCGCAATCTGAACCCCGAGGGGCTCTCCCCAAGTCTTGACCCTCCAGAGAAGCTGGTACGCAAGCGCCGCTCTCAGATGCCCCAGGAGTGCCCTGTCTGCCATAAGGTCATCCACGGGGCTGGCAAGCTACCTCGGCACATGCGCACCCACACCGGGGAGAAGCCATTCGCCTGTGAGGTCTGCGGGGTCCGTTTCACCAGGTGAGTGTTTTTTGAATCACAAAAGCAGTTCCTTCTATCTATGTGTGTGTTGCTCAACCAAGAGCAAGACATGTGGCAGGATGAGGTTCTGGAAATGTCCAGTTGTAGAACACTTTTGGACCACTTTAGACAGTGGGAAGGTGCCACATATATTTGTTTTAATCTATTTTGCAAATACAACTTTGTACAAAGAAGAAAGATTGTAGATGGGGACAGCAGGGCAGATGCTTTGCGTTCATAAGGTTCTGGGTTCAATCCTGGCATGTCCAGGATTTTTAAAAAGGCTCTTTAAATATTCTAAAGGCACCAGATCCTGTCTGATCTTGAGTCAGTTCTGGTTAGTTCTTGGATAGGAGGTTTTCAACAAAGCTGTAGGCTCTATTTCAGGGGAAGGAACTGTCAAAAACCTCTCTTGAGTATTCCTTACCTAAGAAAACCCTATGAATTTCATGGGGTCACTATAAGTCAACTTGAAGACACATACCCACACATGTAGATGGAGCCAACTTAGTGTACTGGTTTGAATATTGTGCTAGGAACCTGGGAGACTAGAGTTCAAACCCCTGCTTAGCGATGGGAACCTTTCACAAGTGTCTCACTCTTTCAGTCTTAGATAAAGGCAGTATCAAACTCCATCTGGATAAATTTTGCCAAGATGACCCAGTGATTTAGGGCCACTGTAAGTCAGAAACAATTTGAAGCTCACAAAACACATAAAATAGTTACAGGACATCCCCTTTTCTGTCCTAAAGTTGTTGGCATTGGTTTGTCTGAGACCTGAGCGTGGAAATTTAATTTAAAGCAACTAAATTAAACATTCTAGTAAACATTTGTGAAATAGGGACGAGCTATTTTTCAAAAACTGTAAGCATAATAAAGACAAAGGTGGGTTGCAATGATGTTGTTGAGTACCTTCAAGTTGTTTCTGGCTTATGGCAACTCTAAGGTTATCATTAGTTTAGAGGATAATGGCAACTAATCATTTTTTAAATTAGCTTTCCAAATTCTTTTTAATACAGGTTGCTATTATCCCTCCCCACGTCCCAGATCTCTGTCCCATATTAAAATTCACACAATTTAGTGCCTAAATTAATTCATTCTTCTGTTTCCTTTTTCTTTTTTGTCATCTCTGCTGGATCACAAGTCTGCAGAATGGCACAGTTTTTGGTTGTTATTTTTGTACAATGTCTAGAAAACTTTGGGTAATTCACTAGCAAACAGTAAAAAGAGTTTGTTCTATCCTTTGATGGAGTTTAGCTATGCTACAACTTCCACATCAGACCTGTACTATGTATCTTCTATATCTATTTTATATCTTCAGTTCACTGAGCCAACATGGTGTAGTGATTTGAACAGAATCATAGAATGGTTGAGTTGGAAGAGACCCCAGGGGCCATCCAGTCCAACCCTATTCTACCATGCAGGAACTCTCAGTCAAAGGATCCCTGACATAAGGCAATCCAGCCTCCGTTTAAAGACCTCCAAAGAAGGAGACTGCACCAAACTCCAAATGAGTGTCTTCCACTGCCAAACAGCCCTTACTGTCAAGAAGTTCCTCTGAATGTTGAGGCAGAATCTCTTTTCCTTTAGCTTGCATCCATTGCTCCATTGTGTCTTGTTCTCTGGAGCAGCAGAAAACAAGCTTGCTCCCTCCTCAAGCTGACATCCCTTCAAATATTTAAACAGGGTTATCATATCCCCTCTTAATATGGCTCTGGGACACCAGGTTCAAATCCCCATTGAGCTATGGGAACCCACTGGAGGTTCTTGGTCTAGTCACTCTCTCTCAACCTTGGAGGAAGACAGTAGCAAGCCTGCTCTGAATCAATCTTGCCAAAAAAAATCCTAGGATAGTCTCACCAAGAGTCGATCTGAAGGTACAGAACAACAAACATCTCCATTATTTCCTATACAACTCAGCTCTAGGTTATTAGATGGACCGTATTCTCTTCTGTGAGCCTTCCCATGGTTGAGATCTTCTGGGACAACCCTCCTTTCGATGACTGTTCCCAGACTCTGGAACTTCCCTCCCAGAGAAATTGGGCTGGCACCATGAAGCACCATTTTTATGCTGTCTGGACTTTGAGAATTAATTTTTTTAGGGGAAACCTGCCCAAAGAGCTTTCACCATAGTCACGTCAAGTTTGTGGAACAGTCTCCCAGAAGAGATCTGTCTTACTACCTCCTTGGAGACTTTTAAGAAGGCAGTTAAGATGGATCTCTTCCAATGAGCATACATGATCTTGTATAAGACACATGGATTCACCTCTTTGATTAGGACTGGAATATCTTTATCCCACTGTCACCTTTTGATAGCGTGTTTTTAATTTTAAATGCTTATGTATTTTATTGTTGTGCTTTATATTTGTATATTTATACAGAATGTAATTCCACCTCGATCCACCTGGGAGAGGTGGAAAATATTATTATTATTATTATTATTATTATTATTATTATTATTATTATTATTATTATTGGGGAAACAGTCCTATATGATGTGCTAGATTTTTATATTTGTTGCTTTTGTTTTTAATGGTTCGTCTTTTTAAGTGGTTTTAAATTTTTTATACAGGTTTGAGTTTCGCTTACCCAGAATTTCCAAATCTGAAATACTCCAAAAACCATTTTTTAATAGGTGGCCGAGATATAGTGACACCTTTTCTTTCAGATGGTTCAATGTGCACAAACTTTGTTTCATGCAGAAAATTATTTAAAATATTGTATAAAATTACATTCAACCTATGTGTATAAAACAGAAATGAATTTTGTGTTTCGACTTGTATCACATTTCCAAGATGTCTCATTATTTATGTATCTGCAAATACAAGTGTTTCAAAATAATAATAATAATAATAATAATAATCCAAAATCCCAAACACTTCTGGTCCCAAGCATTTTGGATAAGGGATATTCAACCTGTAGTTTAATTGCTTACTAAATCCAAAACCCAAAACACTTCTGATCCCAAGCATTTTGGATAAGGACTATTCAACCTTTAGTTTAATTATGGTGTAACCTTTGTAACTATGTTCGTTACAACTGCTCTAAGATGTTTTAAGTCCCACACTGGGGAAAAAGGAGGGATATAAATAAATGTAATGGTAAAGGATAAGATGATTATTTTTAATGAAAAGAGCTTATATTCTCAAGCAGGTGTTTTCTGCACCTGATACAAGCAGCTAGTTATTTTTTTGTAGATACTATCAGGGGTCTGAAATATTATTTCTCCCCATCTTATGTTGCTCCTTCCTAATGCCAATAGTCATTAGAAGTTTAACTTGTTAGCAAATGACATTGTGACAGGCAGGGAGGATGTTGCCTGGCAAACTTCTTGGCTCTACCTGCCTCAGCATATCTGTCTCTTCTGCTTGCTCATCTGTTCTGCAGGAATGACAAACTCAAGATCCACATGCGGAAACATACGGGGGAGCGCCCGTATTCCTGCCCGCACTGTACCGCTCGCTTCCTGCACAGCTACGACCTGAAGAACCACCTCCACCTGCACACAGGCGCCCGTCCCTATGAGTGCTGCCTTTGCCACAAGGCCTTTGCCAAGGATGACCACCTCCAGCGCCACCTGAAAGGCCAGAACTGCCTGGAGGTGCGGACGAGGCGCCGGCGGCGGGGCCCCGAGCACAACTCGGCTTCTCTTCCACCTGCAGGGATCCCTCCATCTTCTGCTGACCTCGACTTGACCAATGGGCAGATTGAGGGGCTGCGCCTCTCACTTCCCCGCAGCTACTGGGATCAGGGCCGCACTGACTGTGCCCTCTCGCCTGTCCCCAACGAAGAGGAAGAGGAGGAGGAACAAGGAGAAGAAGGGATGCAGGAGGACAGGCCACCTGCCATAACCATGGTTTAGGGCCCAAGTCTAGACCCCAGGCCTGCCTTGTTTGGACCATTGCTGTGGCAAAATTTTCCGGGCCCAGATGCACTATCCCACTCCCTCGCCTTCCACTGTGCTGTAGCAATGGAGACTGGGTGGAGGAGCCAGGTTATCAGCAGGGAGATGCGTGCTTCCCCTTCCCAGTGCGCTGACTCTGTGCCTTGAGCAGCCTCTCAGTTTGGCAGTGGTTGGGCTTCCAGCTATGCACCAAAGCAGGTGGGGTGCGGGAATAGTAAAATGAGGGAGATACGTGTGCACTCAGGGTTGTATGCTAAGCAATAGAACTGGGGTAGTACTGTTTCGGAGTGAAGGGAGGGTCCCCGATTACTTATGTGTCCCCCCCATAATAAAAAAGGACTGTATTGGGACAGGGAGGAATGGTTGGCAGCCCCTTAGGTTAGATCCTGCATTTTGGGGTATTGCTCTCCCATGTGAGGAAGAAAGGCAGGAAGAGGGGGGTGTTGGAGACAGCTAATTAATAATAATAATAGTAATAATAATAATCCCAATTTGGGGTTTGACAAGCTTTAAAAGTTCTCAAGTCTGTCAGAACTCCTGCGTTCTACTCTCACTTCCATCTCCCTCATGACCTGAATACAGGGTTTTGTAAATCTTTGAAGCATAAGTAGGGGGGGGAAAGATGCTTTTGTCCTTCCTTTGGGGCTGGCACGAGCCTTTTTGTTCCAAGTTTGGGGCAGAGATTTCGTAGCCAGGCTGGACAGGACAGGTTGCATTCAAGCTGCAGATCATGTTTTTGCACTGACAAGCCTTGCTTGTCCTTGCTGCTCCCTAGCGGCACCATTGCAAAATGCAATGGGCTGATCCCAGCATCCTTGACTCACCCCCCTTCACACAAAAACCAGGGAAAAGGGAGGGCATATTTAGCACTTGAGAGAGGGGAGGAATAGATCTCCTCTTGATCTGATCAACTCATCAATCTCAGGATTTTTCCCCCCACTTGATATTTTTTATTCCACAAAAAAGGATCCTGGGAAGATGGAGGGAGTGGATTGCACCCCTTCCTTTTACTCACTTTCACTTGCTTCATTTTGTCTTTCCCCACCCCATTCATTCGACACCACTTTATTGCACTAGAGTTTGCCAGCAATCTGCGGGGTGGACTGGCAACACGGCTTGGTGATGGGTTTGGGATCACATTGGCACATTGACTTTTGTGCACCCCCACCCCTTGTTTGCACATTCCTTGGGTCCCCCCCCCCCAAAATGCCTCTCTGGAGGGGCAAAATTGGCTACCTTGCTGTTGTTTTTTAAGTGCGGTAAGATGGCCAGTGGGGTCGAGAGACATCCCCCTGGAGTATTAACTCAAGAGTTTATCTGTATTTAAGAGATGATGTAATATATTACCTCCTTTCCCCTTGTTTTCGCTCCCCTCCCGTCCGGTCCCAAGTCCCCCCCAGCAGGATCTGTGGCATGGGGTCTCTCTCATCGGGTGAAGACTGTGCACAGCAGGGCGGGATGGTTTGGGGTGAGCCACATTGGTCTTCCCTAGCTTTAAAAGTGCCTGTATGTTTAAACTTGAATCTTTAGCTACTTGAAATGCATAACAGCTTCTCTCCCCCCCCCTCTTCCTTTCCCCTCCATAGGTTTAGGCCCCAGCCTCAGTGACAACTCACCCAATCTTCCCTCTTTTAAAGGTCCTCTTCTCCCACCCACCCCGTCCTCTCTATGCAGTCACCATTTCTCTGTGACTCAGTGGTCACCAAAAGTCTGGGAGATACATGAAGAGAAGCCACAATGCCTGGCTTGCTTTCGTCCTGCCCTCTTTGGTGCTAGGAGCACAAGAAATGTGTGCAAATGTGGGACCGTGGACTGAGGGAGCGGTTCCTTCCCCCTGTGTTTTTGTTTTTTAATTTTATTAGCGTGGTGGAATTCATGGTGACTGTTGTCCTTTGAGGCTGTTTGACAATAAAAGAGAAAGCAGATAATCTTTGTCCTACTGTGGTACCTGAGTGTTGATGCACAGACATTTCCTCCACAAAAAGGAGGAGGGCAACCAAAATGCTGAAGAGTCCAGAAACCACGAAGCCCTATGAGGTGAGACTTAGGGAACTGGGGATGTTTAGCCTGGAGAAGAGAAGGTATACGTATTTGAAAACATGTCATATTGAGGATGGAGCAAACTTGTTTTCTGCTGCTCTAGAGAATAGGACCTGGAATAACGGATGCAAGCTACAGGAAAAGAGATTCCAGTTCAACATTAGGAGGAACTTCCTCGCAGTAAGATCTGTTCGACAGTGGAACACATTCCCTTGGAGAGCGGTGAAGTCTCCTTCTTTGGAGGTTTTTAAACAGAGGTTGGATGGCCATCTGTCAGGGGTGCTTTGATTGTGAATTCCTGCATGGCAGAATGGAATTGGACTGGATGGCCCTTGAGGTCTTTTCCAACTCTGTGTTTCTATGATTGTAGAATGAAGTTGGAAATGGGAGAAGGAAAAAGAAACCAGGACATTTTAAAAAGCAGTGCAAAAAGTGGAATCACAGGATTAATGGGGATTGTTCCTGCTAAATCAGGAGAATTGGAGAGTATGTGGCTCTTCTTCTGAACCATTCCTCCCTTTTGGAAGCCTGAGGTCTTTCTGTGTGGGTGCTACATACCCTGTTGAAGTTAAATTAAAGGGCCCATTCAGTCCTGTGGGGTGGATCTGAAGGAAGTCCTTTGCCTCAGGCAGCAAAACATCTGGGGCCGGCCAGCCCTGAAAGGCGAGTAAGGCCTGAAAGTGGACAATCCTGCTGTGAAAGGCACCACCATTCTGTCGGTCACATTCTGACTTGCCACACAAGTTCCTCTGGGGCAGTGAAGGAATGTGAAAACAGTAGAGCTGTGAGATTTTTCAACCCAGTAGTCCGACAGGTATATTTCACTCCCAGCCACTATTTAAATAAAATGTGACTGACTCCCAAAGTGTGGTAACCCCACCCTGCTACAGCTTCGGGGGAATTGTTTCCAGCTCATTTTGCCAAGGGCAGACCCTGGGTTTATCCCCCAAAGTCGTGGGGTGGAGAGTTGCATTTGATATGCCCTCTTCCTTCTGCTCAAAGGGGACAAATTTCTTTCCTTGGGATATGGCTCCCATGGGACAGATCAACATGCTCTCCAATATTTAACAGGTGAAACCTAGGAGGAGCTAATCAGAATTCAAAATGACCTTAACAGATTAGACAAAACTAACAATGAATTTCAACAGGGAGAAATGTAAGGTACTGCACTTGGGGAGAAAAATGAAATGCACAGATATAGGATGGGGGACATCTGGCTTAACAAGACGACACGTGAAAGGGATCTAGGAGTCCCTAGTAGACCACAAGTTGAAGATGAATCAACACTGATCCAGCAGCTAAAAAGGCCAATGCGATTTTAGGCTGCATTAATACAGGTATAGTGTCTTGATCATGGGAAGTAATAGTGCCCCTCTATTTGGCTTTAGTCAAGCCCCACCTGGAATATTGTGTCCAGTTCTGGGCACCACAATTCAAAAAGGATGTTGAGAAACTGGAGCCATGTGTCCAAAGGAGGGCGACTAAAATGGTGAAGGGTCTGGAAACCGTGTCCTATGAGGAACGCCTTAGGGAGCTGAGGATGTTTAGCCTGGAGAAGAGAAGTTTAAGAGGTGATATGATAGTCTTGTTTAAATATTTGAAGGGGTGCCATATTGAGCTTGTTTTCTGCTGCTCCAGTGAATAGAACATGAAGCAATGGATGCATATTACAGTACAGGAAAAGAGATTCCACCTCAACATTAGGAGGAACTTTCTGACAGTGAGGGCTGTTCAACAGTGGAACAAACTCCCTCTGAGAGTGGTGGAGCCTCCTTCTCTGGAGGTCTTTAAGCAGAGGCTGGATGGCCATCTGTCAATGGGGATGCTTTGATTGAGAGTTCCTGCATGGCAGAATGTGGATAGCCTGGACCTCTACCAACTCTAGGATTCTAAGGTAAGTGTAGCCAAGCAATATCAAAGAGCAATCAAGTTGGCAAAAGTCATTAATGAGGAAGAAGACACAAGCTAAGAGAGGCTGCAGCAGTTTGCTTTTGTCCGAGCCTCCTGGGAAGGACTCTTTTCCACCTCCTCCTCTCTTCTCCCTCCTACTGAATGAACTGAGTACAAAATACTTTTGCGGTTTGAAATCAATTCATAGCAAGTAAAGTAAGCTTAGGACAAAGGGGGAAAGTGGAACATTTTAAAAGTTGTTGTAAAAGTGGGATAAGCAGAGGGTTCATTAGGATGATCCCAGCCAAATCAGGATAAGGGTCAGGATTAGGGAGATACTCTACTCCACAAGTTACTGAATATTATCTGAATCACAGAATCACTGATATATAATAATTTATTTAATAATCTCATAAAAGCATCCCCTTTTTCTGAGGGTAAGGGGGCATGTTCTTGCTCTCTCGGTGTGTCTATTTCTTAGAGGGAGGTCTTTTATCGCTTCGTACTTCTTCCAGTTCCTCGCTGCTACTGCCGCTGGTCTCAGCCTTTTTTTGGTAGCTGAAATCGAGGCTGTCAGAAGGGAAAAAAAAAATCAGGCAGGAGGGGGATCATGGCATATTTAGTTATTTTTG
>NC_056530.1:35314269-35316056 GCF_019175285.1 Sceloporus undulatus | reverse complement strand
TACACATCCGAGGCTGCCCGGGAGACAGGATCAGCTACTACAGGCACCACGACACCGTCAGGCAACTTCTCCATCAGGTAAGAGTAGGCTTCCTCCAAGTCCACTTTTGAGTCAGAGTCCAGGGTAAGCTTCACCCGGAAATAGTTGCTGCCCCAATCTGGATAGGAGCCCAGGCTTGTGCGACGCCCAAAGCTAGCGTTGGCCTGGGTGAGAACAGGAGCAATGAGGGTTTCCTCTGCATTCACATAGATCTCCTGAGAACAGAATCGAGTCTTCTCGTTGAGGAAGAGATGCCCAAGACCCTCAAGGGCTCGTTTCATTAGAGCCGGGATGCCCGGAAAGATATAAACGTTTCGGACACTAACCAGGGGGTAGGGGAAGGCCCTGCCTGTTGTCTTGTCCACGCCATAGTTAAGGAGTGAGGACTCAGGGACACGGGCCAGTTTCATCTCAGGACACTCAGCATCCAATTTGCCAAAGAACTGCTTCACCAGTTCAACCATATCTGGATGAGGGAAGACCTTCTCCCCAAAGGCCTGGGCCACCGCCTCGAAGGTGACATCATCATGTGTTGGACCAATCCCACCTGAAGTCAGGACGTAGGTGTATGTGCTGGCAAAGGTTGAAATCTCCTTGGCAATGGCATCTACTTCATCAGGGATCACAGAGATTTTGGCCACCTGCACACCCAATGAGCGGAGTTTCTTGCACATGTAGAACGAATTTATGTCCTGGGTGTAACCCTGCCGAGATAGAGAGATGTACACAGGAATTATTTAAAATACCCTAAACCAGATGTGGAGAAAGTGTCATGCCCAACATGCGGTCCCCCATGCCCATTCTGAGGCTCTCAGGCCCCTCAGCATCCCCCCAAAATCTGGAAAATGTTCGTTCCCAAACCCTATGGCATGCCATAGGGGCAAAAAAAGCATTTTTTCCACATTTCTGGGCTCTCCATGGCTATTGTTGGCCCAGAAAATGGCTTAAAAACACACAGGAAATGAAACAGAAATTGATTTCCAGGTTACTCTTGACCTTAAACAGCCCAAGGAAAGCTGAACACAGAGATCCACTTGTTTGTGAAAATAAAAAATTGAGACGGTGAAGGGGGCATGACTTTCCAAGGTCCGTTGAGGGGCCAATGCAGACCTCAACACCTGAGGTTTGCCCACCACTCCACTATACCCTGCAGCCTGTTTTCACAAACAATGCCTAAATACTTCAGGGATGTGGAAACTTAGGCACTGAGGACAAATCTGGTCGTCTGGGGTTTCCTGCACAGCCAATAAATAATCTTGTGGTGGAGATGAGGGGTAGGGAACATACAACAACATAGTGTACAGCCCTGCTAGGCACAATGGGAGCTGTAATCAATGGAAGGTTGGGATAGCAACCCACTGGCTGGGGATAATGGGAGAAGAAAGGCTGATCTAGTACAGTATCATGTTTCTACCATGGGCACTCTTGAGGCCACAGGTATGGCATGAAAGTAAGAGCTTTATTCACTGTCATCTCAACTGGGTTGCTATACTTCACTATCATGCCAAAGATTCACGACAGCCTTAAAGTACTTCTGAACACACCTCAGGTCAGTTCATTTATTTGTTTTTAATTTTAACCTAATGATGTATAGCATTTTATTGTTTTTCAACTTTGATTGTTTAATTGTAGTTTTAATATTAGGGAGGGGGTTGGAAATGGATGAATTAGTATTTTATTGTATTTTTAATGCATTTTTACTGTTGTAACCCACTCTGATTCCTAGTGATTAGGCGGGCTATAAATAA
>NC_056530.1:35311162-35314259 GCF_019175285.1 Sceloporus undulatus | reverse complement strand
ATTATTATTATTATTATTATTATTATTATTATTATTATTATTATTATTATTTACCTTCAGGATCTCGTCCCCAATAATGATGATCCCTGCCGTCACGGTCCCATCCGAGGTTTTTTTCTCGCTGGTTCCAGCACTGGCATCGTCGCCCTGCGTTGCCATGCCTCGGAGATGTCGGCACTGCCTTCCTCCTCGCAGAATGCCCCTGGACAGCCACAGGTTCCAGCGCATGAGCATCAGGCACTTCGAGTCTACCGCCAGCTCTAAACAAGGCATCAGGATGGCGCCATGGTGAAGTAGTGAGCCTAGTACTAACCACAACAAACCGGCAAAGAAATCAAAAGCTTGTTAGAAGGAAAAAGAAGGGAAAGCAGTTGGGGGGGATGTGGACTTTGGAGCCGAAAACAGGGCTTCAAATAACAACTGAACAGCACAACCTTTGTGCCGCAACACTTTGTTACAGGCATATTTGCAAAATCCTAATCATGTCACCACCTCATTTGTCCCAGTGTTGTGGCCTCATTTCCCTTGCAAAGAATCTGGAAATCTGGACCCCACTCCTATTGGCTGAATTTACAAGTTCATGATTCATCCCCCTTATTTTAATGACCCATTTTCTTATTCCAGAAAGAAAAATCCCAAAGCAGCATAAAAATAAATATCTTCCATGGAGCGGGGCAGGCAGGCGGCTGTCCAGAGGACTCTCCACTCCACCTCCTGCATCTGGGGAAGTGGGTTCAAGTCTACGAAAACTCGTGGTACCAACTTCTATCTTTCCGTTAGACCCAAGATCCCTTGTCAGAATGATTTTCCAGACCAACACAGCTAGATCTTTCAATCCTATCTTCCAGATATTGTTGGACTGCGGTTTATATCATCCCCAGTTGAAGTGAGAAAGATATCTCAAAGCTCTGAATCATAGAATTATAGTGTTGGAAGAGACCTCAAGGGCCATCGAGTCCAACTCCATTCTGCCATGCAGGAACTCTCAATCAAAGCACCTCCAATAGATGGCTACCCAGCCTCTGCTTAAAGACCTCCAAGGAAGGAGACTCCACTACACTCCAAAGGAGTGTGTTCCACTGTCGAACAGCCCTTACTGTCAAGATGTACCTCCTAATGTTGAGGTGGAATCTCTTTTCCTATAGCTTGCATCCATTGCTTTGGATCCTGTTCTCTGGAGCAGCAGAAAGCAAGTTTGCTCTCGCCTCAATGTGTCTCCCCTTCAACAAATACTTAACAGGGCTATCATATCACTTCTTAATTTTATCTTCTCCAGGCAAACCGGCTCCCTAAATCGCTCCTGATAAGGATCCATGCTTTCCAGACCTTTCACCATTTTGGTTGCCCTCCTCTGGACATGCTCCAGAGAGAGTACAAGGTTGTCGATTCTTACATTTCTGTTTAAAGGAGCCCTTGATTCAGAAGCATGAAGTCTGGAAACTTCTTTCATGTTAGCTACAAGGCGTCAAAGCAGAAAGTGGTCTTCGGCCATAGCCTACATGTGTTTATTCAGATCAAACAGTAGTGCCTATCTTCCTACAAGGGCTTGTGGGGCTTGCAAAGGAAAGACCACCAAATCCTATTGAATATCTGGCAGCATTTGAGGACCGAAATTCATTTCATCCAAAGAGGACCATTCGATTGCTCCGGATGTATGATAAACAAACACGAACCATTGACTGGTGTATAAATCCTGCAGAACCCAAAATCCTAATTTACTCATCATTTCTTGTACCTTACATTTTATATCCTTCCTTGTTTTAAGCTAGCATTTAAACCAAAGCATCCAAACTAAAAGTTATGAAACTTCAAAAAACACAAAACAAAACCAACCCTGATTTCTAACAGTTAGATAATGCGCATTAATGTGTATTTTCATAGTCTATTCTTTTACAGTTACAGTGTTTTAATAATGCGTGGTTAATTTATATTTCGTTGCTTTTGGTTTTAGATTGTATGCCGTAGGCAGGTTTTTTATCTGTGGATAGCTATGTAAAGTGCTGGGCAAAACGTACAACGCTAATTAAATACACTTATAATGAATAATTAATTTGATAATCATTTATATTACGTCCTTCTCCCTACATAGTTGTAAAGCACCGGGTGAAACATACGACGCTATATACATATATTTTAATGACAATAATAATAACAATAAGGGGAGGAGTGTGTGCCCTCCAGATGCTTTATTGTAACTCCTGGCAGCAAGATCCAAGTGTCATGGTTTGAGTATTATTATTGTTATTATTATCCCAATTTTGGGAGAAGGACTGAATATAAATGCTCTGGAGTCCCAGGTTCGGATCCCAGCTCAGCTATAAAACCCACTGGGTGCCCTTGGGCGAGTCACACTCTCTCAGCCTCTTCAGGGGAAGGCAATGGCAACCCTCCTCTGAACAAGCCTTGCCAAGAAAACCCCAGAATAGCTTCGCCTTAGGGTTGCCATAATTCAGAGTCAACTTGAAGGCACACAACAACAACAGCAGATGTTGCTCGCTCCATAATATTGTTTTAAGGCAACCAGAAGGGCAAAGGCACTCTGCACATGCTCAGGGGCACCCTCCTTCTCCTTCACCCATCCCTGAATGGAGGGCAGCACTGACAATCGCATCCCAAGACCTCCCTGTTCAGACCCTTCCAAGTCCTCCCCTCGGTCCTCCTGCTTACCTACCTGCAGTCTTCCGCAGAGGCTGCACTGTCCGCCTGTCGCTCACCCATTGGTCCCCCTTCGCCCCGCCCACTGCTCTTTCTCCTCCGATTGGACTATCCTGAAAGGGGCGGGGAAGGACAAAGCTAAAGGAGGAAGCTGATTGGCCAGAGGCCCTGCCAGTCTAGTCTAGCGAGCCAGGGACTACAATTCCCAGAGGCCCTTGCGGCTCTCACAGTCCTGGTTGCAAAACTAGTTTTGGAAAAGTTGGCCAGAAGTTTATCCACGGATTATTAAATTATTATGTCAATGTTATTTATATTTTATTATATTATATATTATAATATAAATATTTAACAATTTATATTGCACCTTTCTCCCAAAACTATTATTTTAACATTATTTATTATATTAAATATTATTATGTTAATATTATAACAAAATAATTTA
>NC_056530.1:35295735-35311137 GCF_019175285.1 Sceloporus undulatus | reverse complement strand
TTAGATTCAAACCCTTCCTCCCAAAACGGTTATTTTTATAATTATTTATCATTTAAATATTATATTAATAACAATATAAGTTTATATTGCAACCCTTCTCCCACAACTATTAGTTTTAACATTAAATTATCATATTAAATATTATATTATATAACAATATAAATTTTAGATTGGCAGACCCGTCTCCCCAAAACCTATGAGGTTAACATTATTATCATTTACATAATTAATATTAGATAACAATATAATTATATGGGCAACCCTTCTCCCAAAACTAGTATTTTAAAAAACATTATTTATCATATTAAATAGGATATTAATAAACAATATAATTTATATTGCACTCTTTCGTCCCAAAACATATTTATTTTAAATATGTATTTAGTATATGAAAATATTTATTATATTAATATATAACAAAATAATTTAATATTGCACCCTTCTCCCCAAACTATTATGTTTACAATATTTATCATATTAAGATATTATATAATATAACAAGAATGTTTATATGTCACATATCTCCAAAACTATGATTTTTAAACATTATTTAGCATATTAAGATTTAAGTTAATATAAACAATATAATTTATAATTTCACCCTTCTCCCAAACTAGTATTTTAACATTATTTATCATATAAATATTATATTAAATATAACAATATAATTTATATTGCACTCTTCTCCCAAAACTATTATTTTAATATTATTTATTATATTAAATATTATTATATTAATATTATAACAAAAAATTTATATTGCACCCTTCTCCCAAAACTAATTATTTAACATATTTATCATTTAAATATTATATTAATATAACAATATAATTTATATTGCACCCTTCGCCCAAAACATTATTTTAACATTATTTACATATTAAATATGATTATGTTAATATTATAACAAAATATATATTGCACTCTTCCCAAAACTATATTTAATATTATTTAACATTATTTATTTTAATAAAGTAAAAGAAAATAAAAATAATGATATTTCCACCCCCTAATAAAACTGGAAAGAACTGTGAGGCTGCAGAAGTGGGAACTGGTGATGGGAGCTCACTCCGTCATGCGGCGCTTGGGCCTCTAGCTGCTGACCTTGCAATAATAGAATCATAGAGTTGGAAGAGCCCACAAGGGCCATGCTCCACCTCAGTCAGTGTCCATGTCCCTATTCGCTACTGACCCTGTGTGAAAGCATGTTATTAAAAGGGCAATGCCTAACCAAAGGTCACAAAACCAGTTGCAATGGGCTCCAGAGGTCACAAGTCCAACACTTTGCTCAATGCAGGAACCCCAGAATATCTCACCTGTCTGTGTAACTGGTGCCAACCCGCTTCTGTTGTGTGCCTTCAACTTGTTACTTAGGGCATTCTAGATCTCACTGGGTTTTTCCTTGCAAGATTTTCAGAGGAGGTTTGCCATTGCTTCCCTGAGGCTGAGAGACTGGGACTTGCTCAAAGTACCCAGTGGTGGTAAAGCCGAACGGGGATATGAACCCTGGACTCCAGAGTCCTAACCAATGCTCAAACACACGAGACCAGATCTTGCTGTACTGGATAGAGCTGAATAGAGTCCGCAGTCCAGCATCTGAAGGGCATACATCCTTGCTTTGGAGTTAACTGAAAGGAGTTTCCAGACCTCACAGTTCTGAATGAAGTGCCCTTTAAACAGAAAACATAAGAAATTGACCTTGTACTCTGGAGCATGTCCAGAGGAGGGTGGCCAGAATGTTGAAAGGTTTGGAAACCAAGGCCTGTTACAGACAGCCAAAAAAGCTGCTTCGAGTCACAGTGGAGGTATGGTGTTTCAATGATGCATGCGTCCTAAAAGTCAGAAGTCGCACAAAGCCATCTCCAGCTGGAGCGTGGCTTTGGTGCAGCTTCTGGACTCTTAGGACGCATGCATCATTGAAACACCATACCTCCACTGTGACTCGAAGCAGCTTTATTTTGGCTGTCTGTAACAGGCCAAGAAACCTTATCAGGAGTCACACATGAGCTGGGTATGTTTAGCCTGGAAAAGAGACAGTTAAGAGGTCAGAGAAGCAGAGAATCAAGAATTGGAAGAGACAGGGGGCTGTCTAGTCCAACTCCCTGCCATGCAGGAACTCTCAATCAAAGCATCCCTGACAGGAGGTCTGGAAAGCATGGCTCTCTATCAGAGAGACTTAGGTAGCTTGTATGTGTACCCAGAGAAGGTAAAATTAAGAGGTGATACGATAACCCTGTATGTGAAGGGGTAGAATTCAAAGATATAGCCGGTTAGTCTGTCCAACACTCAAACCAGTACAACATGCTGGCTCTCCAACCTTTCTTACTGCCAATAAATTCCTTCTAATGTTCAACCTACCCTCTTATAGTTTCATACCATTAGACCTGGTTCTACCTGCTGGTCAGAAGAAGAGCATAAGCCTGCGCCTTCCTGCATGAGTCCTTCAGGTATTTAATGAGGGCAATAAGGTCAGACCTTTCTCAACACGAGCTCCTTTCCTTCAGCACAATATGGTCAGGTTTTAACTGAGAAACAATTCCATGTACCTTCTCATCAGATAATTTACTTTCTAACACTTCTAGTGCAGCTTTATTTACAAGCCATACAAGTACCACCCCTCAAAGTTCTGCTACTTATACAGAAGGGGGCTAGCATCCGGCTTTGTAGCCAGTAGGGAAGCAACTGTATATATATTCATGTATGTCTAGAAATTTAGTCAAAACCTGACACCCCCTCAAAAAAAGATTGGAGTCGACTTATACACAGGTCAGTGTAAACACTTGTATCTTAACTCTTATTTAAAAGAAGGAACCATGCATGGTGAAAAGCAAGAGTACAATCTGTCCTGGAAGCAGTGACCCCCTATACTCTCTCATCCATCCAGCCTAAGAGTAGCAGAAAGAGCTATGTCTGCTGGAATTTTGTAATTCTTTGACATTGTTTTACTTTTGCTTCATTTGCTAATGCCCTAGTTTATCTCAACTGATCCACAATCATAGCAAAATCCATCATTTGGCCCCAGATTGCCTCGACTTATACATGAGGTCGACATAGCTGAGTATATGCAGTAAGCTAAATTAATTAAAAACTGACTCACAAAACCTCCTGCTGCCATTTTCTTTCTTTTCCAGTTGGTCCCAAAGGTGCTACAAGACCTCTCTTACGTACCGATTCTACAAACTAACACAGTTACAAAATCTTTTTAATATTTAAATATACACATATTACAAAAATCACAAAAAGTTATTACCAAAAACAAACATATACATTAAACACTCTTACAAAGATACCTACACACATAACTATAACTAGAACATGAGTAAAGATTTACTATGGCCTGTTCAAGACGCCAAAATAAAGCTGCTTTGGGACTCTTTGGAGTATGCTATTTAAATGGCATGGGTCCTAAGAGCCTGAGGTTGCGCAAAGCACACTCCATTCCTAAGCACACCGGAGTGCAGCTTGGTGCAGACTTCCGGATTCTTAGGATGCAATGCATCATTTAAACAGCATACTCCAAAGAGACCCAAACAGCTTTATTTTTGGCATCGGGAACAGGTCTATATTTAATATATTTATTTCATCCAACCATTTAATAGTTTTATTCCACAGATATATATGTATTAACATGGTATATCTTTTGAATTCTACTTAGTGGGTGGCAAAGTAAGTCTGGATCCAAATCACTCTATCCCTCCATGACCTACACATTTCACATCGATAGTTGAGAAAACCCCTCTCTCATGTTTCCAGTAAGAAACCAAGCCAGCTGGCAGTGAAAACCAGAACAAGGCATGCCTCTCACCTGGTGTGGAATTTTTTGCTCATCGATGATACCAAGCAAATTGTTAAAGTTGTTAAAGCAAGACTATTTCAGCAGTAACAGAAAGTCTGGCCCAGTCAGGGGGGAGAAACAAAAGGCAGAACAAATCTCTGAGCTTTATTGACAGAGCCTTAAGAACAGTCATTCGAGAACACTTTTTTTAAAAATGCAGAAAATAACCTGAAATACATAATAAAACACCTAAACAACACCCAAGCTGAGAAACACGTGCTTTGTCCAAGGTTTTTTAAAAAAAAAGGACCAACTAGCCCTGCTATGTGGAGAAAAGCAAGGAACTCCAACCATCCTAAAACCGAATGTCTCGGCAGCTAAATCAAGTCCTTTCCCGTACGAAAATCTCTCTGCAGCCGAGGCCCTCCTTTCTTGTCTTGCACTGGGGCGTCTTGTTTAGGCTGATGGCGTTTCTTGACATATGAAAAATGTTTTTCAAACTTGTACAAAAAATAAGAACGCAGTGTCGCTTTTTTAAAAAGGTGCTTGTATCTGAAATGCAGGAGAGTCTACATCCGTCATTTTTCTGGTTTCTTTGGTAACGGCCTTCGGAAAAGCAGGATATGAGGCTTCAGGGAGAGAGGAAACAGAATGTAAATAGGTCTCTAAAATAATACAAGTCTGCTGCAGCCTAGACTGGATGTTTCAACACAGATGCAAACTTAGAAACGTCCCTGCATCAACAGCATAGCTATAGCTGAGACACAGCTGACTTCCACAATTGGAATCTGAGGCTTAGATCAGCTATTTGCAAATTCCAGGTTGGTTTGCTTTTTAAGAAAGAACAATGCTATTGTATCTCAGCTCAATGTGCATTTCGGATCTCCTTCCTCACTTTATCTTCAACAACAGCACTGTAGGCTACAAATGCGAAGGGACGAATGCCCCAAGTGAGTTCCTATGGCTCAATGGAGACAAGCAGAACAAAAGTTTTGTTTAGGGGTTGTTGTTTTTTTTGGCCGACTACCAGAACCAAATCACTTAGTGGGGTCTGGGTGTCTCACATTCTTATTTTGCTTTTTGTTGTTGTGTGCCTTCAGGTCTATGCAGACATATGACAACTCTATGATAGTGTTCTCAGGGCCGAGTGTGACTCATCCAAGGTCACTCAGTGGATTTACACTTCCAGAACTAGTGCAAGCTTATTTTGCATCCTGACAAACCCATTTCCTACTATCTTGGGATCTGGGGTCTTTAGAATCCCTCCCTCCAGGAAAGTCTCTAACATTTACACAAGCTGTTCCTGCCTCCTCCCCCAGCCAAATTCACACCGCATCCAAAGCCCACCTGGTTCATGGATCATGTAGTGAACCCAACCTGGCTCTGCTGAACTCCCAGGTTCCCCACTCTGACTCAGACATCAAATGGGTCTGGGCACCAGCTTCGCAATGTCCTTTGGCAGCATGACGGCCTGTAAGCACAAGCCAAAGAGAGAGAATGGCGTTGGTTTTTGAAGTGAGCGATCACAAGAAAACAGCAGGGACACTTAAATTTGTTTGAAACTCAGCTAAATAAGCAAAGAATAAGACCCAGAGTCCAGTATGGTAAGAGTCAAGATGCTGTCTTTGGGTTATTCAATTATGGACAAAAAGCTAGTTTTTAATTTATCAAAATGAAGCCATTGTTGGGAGAGGAAATTTCAGAACTAGGAGGAGACCACAAGAAGAAGGCCATAAATGAGTTAAGAGGATGTTAACAGTCACTTTAGTGGCTTTCTGAAAATATCGTTGTTGTTGCTGCCATCAACCTGACATATGGCAGCCATACGAATGAGACCTCCGAATTGATTTTCTTATCGTTTTTTTCTTTACTATTGGTTTCCACAACCACACAATAGAATTGGGAAACATGATGGCATGGACATACTAACTTTAATATTCAATGTACATCATCACACTTTAGAAAACATGTCTACAGATCTTTCATAGCTGCCCTTGAAATCCTAGTCTTGGTTTCTTGGCTGCAGTCTCTCCACTCTGATTGACTACGGACTGAGCTTAAGTATGGAAAACTGTAGCTATTTCAAGTGTTCATTGTTTACTTTGAAGTTTTGTAACTTATCTGTGTTCATTCTTTTTTCTCCAGTTTCAACTGTAAACCTGCCTTTGCCCACCTCATTATTTAACTCCTCAGAACCATCCAAGTTTCATTTTCATTTGTGTATCTAAACTACTGATGTTCCTTCCTCCATTTTCACATCTCCTTCTTCCTGGAAACATGCCTGTCCTCATAATACAAGCATGATATCATCTCTAAAACTAGCAAGAGATTCAGCTCAGATAAAGGCACACATCACATCTTATCCAGAAAGACAGAGGTGCTCCTGGTCAGTCGGAAGGCAGATCGGGGAATAGGGATCCGCCTGCGTTAGATGGGAACACACTCCCCCTAAAGACACAGGTTTCGCAGTTGGACTCAGCTTGAACCTGGAGGCCCAGGTCCTGCTGTGAGTGCTTTTGCACATTTAAACATGTATGCCAGCTGTGCCCATTCCTTGAGAAGCCAGGGCAACTCTGTGGGTCACATCTGCCATACACGGACCATAGGTTGCCTGAGGAGCTACAAAGGCCCAGTATAGCGTCCTCTCTAGGAATCTCTAGCAGGCCCTCAGGCGACGGTTGGTGAAGCTGACCATAAGAAGTTGCGCTGGAGGACCTGGAGATTCCCTAGAGAGGCGTTTAGTCAAATTTGTGAAAAACCCGCAAAGTGTATAGAAACGGACTGCCAGGACTCTCCTCCTTTCCGCTTATAAGCCCCTCCGCCTCCCCCACCCTCAGCGTCGGAAAAATTAACTTCTGGACTACAACTCCCCCAGTATCCCTCAGTCACAGCTAAAAAGTACTTTTTCCGATCAGGTCGTTGCCAGGGGCGAACCAACCCCGCCCCCGCCGCCATCGAAGGCCTTCTCGCGCTGACGCGAGGAAGCCTTCCTTACCGGTATTCGTACTCTTCGCGTCTCTTGTCCAAAAGAGATCTGTTTTGTGAGACATGCTTTCCGAGCGAGCGACGCAACAATGAAGGAGAACGCCTCTGAGTGCAAAAGGCCCCTCATACGGCTTCCTTCTTTGCTCGCTTTTGTCCCTCTCACTCTGCTGCTTTCCCAGCAGCCACCGCGCGAGAGAGAGAGAGAGCAGAGCAAGCCAGCGAGGGCCCCCTTCTTGGCGCCCATTGACGAGGGGCGCGAAAGGGCGTGGACCACCGCGAGACCAACTCGCGGACCTCAACGACTCCAACCCCGGGCTTTTTTTCAAGCACCCCGCCCACGGCGCTGATTGGCCGAAGCCAGCCTGAGCGCCAGACGCGCGAAGCCTGATTGGCTCCGACGCAGCACTGGGCCCGCCCCCCATGACAGACAACCGAGGCAGGCACGTGTTGCTTGCAATCTGCTGTTTGCTGCTGAGATTGCTTTTGCATTGGCAGCCTGTTGCTGAGGAGGAGTGAGGCTCTTGGCTTGCTCTGCCTGTCTTCCCAATGCCTTAAGCTGGTGTCCAAGTAAGAAATAAGTTTTAAGGGCACACAAAGGCAATGTAAATTAATGCATAATAGATTGCTGTTGTGGAGTGCTGTGTGTGTGCCTAGAGCAGAGCAGAGTGCCCCAAGTCTACTTCTCAGGGTCGTTGTTGGTCCTGTGAGGACCATTATAGATTGACAGGAGGGAAAAAGTAGAAGAGTAAAAGGGGTGGGAAGTGGCCTCTGAGCATGGGCAGAGTGCCTGGGTAGAATAATCATGGATGATGATCCATCTTCCCTCCCTTCCATGGGCTGCCCACACGACTTGTGTAATGTGAATGTGATGCCCCTGAGAGTGTGTGTGTGTGTGTTAGTGATTAAACATGCCTCTGAGCATGGCAGAGAGCACCTGGCCAGTTGGCATCCCTGCCCTGCCTTCCAAGAGTGTTGTTTTGTGGCTCTCGTTCTTCGTTTCTTTTTCCATTGCCATCCAGTGCACGGCTTCTAACTCAGTGGTTCCCAAACCGTGGGTGGGGACCCCTTTGGGGGTCGATGACCCTTTCATGGGGGTCGCCTAAGACCACTGAAAAAACACCTATTTAATTACATTGAATAAGCAACGAAATAATTCATGGGTTTTGGGTCACCACAACATGAGGAACTGTATTAAAGGGTCATGGCATTAGGAAGATTGGGAACCACTGGTCTAACTGCAAGGCTCCCTGCGATGATGGGATTCTGGGCACAACAAACCACCAAGCCCAGATTTCAGCATGGAGCCTGGGCTGCCGGTAAAAGCAGTGTCCTCTCAACAGTCACAACAAACTACAGTTCCCGGATTCCCGGTTTGACCTGGGAGTTGCCTACACACGGCAGAGATTGGCTCAATCATTTGCAAGCAAGAGCCATCACTTCTTTAACCAGCTTCAAAACGGAGTTTTGTGTTCATTGTTTCTCTGCCCATGGCAGTTATGGCGACTGGCTGGTGTGGTACATTTGTTTTTGTATTCACTAGTATTGAGCGTAACCTGGTTTTTTTGTTTGTTTGCTTGTTTCCAAATGGAAGAATGGACCGTTTCGTCATAAGAAAATCTAAACCTGAGGTAAGATTTCGGATATAAGACCATCAGTTTCATTAGACTTTGAACAATAAGTAAACAAACAAGCATACTTAAATTGCTTAATTATTAATACAGTAATAATTTCATTGAATATAACAAACTATAACCCAAACTAATGAAAGGCCAGGATAATCTGTGCAGTTTACACTATTTGGGTTAATTTAATTTGATCTTATCTCGTAGTCAACGGTCTTCTCGACAGTCCCGTTGCAAGTTGTTGTTATTATAATATTATATAAGCCTACCAAAAATTAAACTTTTAATTGAACGAATACAGAAAATTTTTATTGTTTGTTTTACTTGTGGAGTTATATTAGATTGCATAATAATTCACTTCTAATGTAATTATGTGATTTGGCCACGGGTCAGAGCGTAAGAGGGGCGCCCCAAAGAAGAACAAGGACTCCTGAAAACAACATCTCAAGCTTGGCCAGATAGATCACCAACAATGGTCCTCCCTGGCCTTGAATCGATTCGGGAGGCATGGAGACCGCACTAATCCATGACGCACCTTCTCGAAAGCTCACGCGAACGAGCCTCGAAGAGAAACGACAACACAGAAAGAACCGCAAACCTGGAAAATCACCCAAGGAGACTTCTGCTGTGCTTTCTGCAACCGGACCGTGTTTATCCCGAATTGGCCTTTTTAGTCAACCAAGCGCTTGTAGAAAGTCGCGGGATCATGAGTCCTTCCTGAATCTTCGTTCGCGACGCAAAGCCAGAGAGAGAAGGGGCGCACTGTTATCCAAAGTTACCACAGGCAACAGATTTTAGTGGGATTTCAAGAATTTTTCAAGGTTGAAATTCACAAATATTAACTCCTTCAACAACAAGGTGGCTTTCTGTAAAGGCAGGTGGTATAGAGGACTGGAACAGTAAACACACCACTGAAGGCCTATTAAGACAATCGGTTTTTGATGATCCATCGGAAACCACTGAGGAAATACTGAACACCATGAACAATAAGTTCACAGAGATTCTATCTGGAATTAATGTCATATGTTCTCGGATTATTTACGGACTTTAATACCACGTTCCAACTGAGAGACCTGTATTATACAAAGTAAAGCCTGAAACCAAATGACTCTTGAAGACATTGTGTAGTAACTACTTGAAAGCGGTCTGTCAGGAGCAAAGACAATCTTCGACTTGACCACAAGGACCCAAATAATTTTGTCGCCAAAGAAGAGATTTACTTGGGACTTCATGCGCATGCGTCTTTATCGGACCTCAAGGATGACAGAGAGATTCCAAAACAAGAAATTGAATTTTTGATGCGAAATTGCCAAGATTTCTACGTTGAAGCTGTCAGTGAAAAAGAAGAGATTTGTGTTTTTGAAGATGAATTTTTCATTAGTACGAGTATAGATCCAGAGATAGCACAGTCCCTTCAAGTTAGATCACTGGAAAAGGTTTTTGACAGATTCAGCTGCTTAAACGAGGATGTCAACAAATCGAAGGCAGAGCAAGAGTGGCCGGAAACATGGATTTTAGCAGTTGATAAACTCCTGGGATAGGGGGTTGGACTGGATGGCCCTTGGGGTCCCTTCCAACTCTATGATTCTATGACATTCTTCCTAATGTTAAGGTGGAATCTCTTTTCCTGTAGTTTGAATCCACTGCTCCAGGTCCTATTCTCTGGAGCAGCAGCACTGTAGCATTTGATTCCTTAATGTGGTTCTCCAGATGTTGCTGATCTTCTGCTCACCAAACACTCCATCCAGCATATCGAATGGTCAGGGATGCTGGGAGCTGTAGTCTAATCACATCTGGGAAGCCAAGATCTGAAACCACTGGCCTAAATGGGAAATGTATGAGCCTTTGTCAGATGAACTATGGAAAACTAACCTAACTTGTGATTCCAACAATCACAAAACTTACCCTACAATATGGGGTCACATCCCAAACTGAAATGGCTTACCTGTCCCAATGCTCACCACAACTCCAAGGCCCTCCTGCCCTCGCCGCATGATGATGGCAGCCAGGATCTTGCGTCCAAGCAAACTGTGTTGGATGCGAGCGGTGAGCGTGTTGAACCGCTGGTGGCTGAGCATTGCTATCTGGTCATGAAGGGTACTTCCACTCACGGGCAGCTACAGCAAGAGGACAGAGAAAAGACCACAAATGCCTCATTTAGCTTCACAAATGAACAAACAAAAAACCCAAACATATACAAGGATGGGATACCCATTTAAAATAAGAATTAAAAAGTTGGATCCTCCACCAGGAGCTCACTAGTGTTCTGAATTTGAGGTCTTCCAATGAGGCCCAGACATTTATGGAGTTCATGAGATGAGCTGAACAACCATAACTTCAGATTAAAAAACAATCTGAAGTTATCTGCCAATTAAGAGACTCCCTAAAAATAAGTAACTTGTGGTACCTTCCTGGCACTGGACTGTTAAATACCATCAGCCAGTACAGTCAAGAGTGGAAGACAGTGGGATCTGCAATTCAGCCACATCTAAAGGCTGCAACAGTTCACTCATATTTTAAAAGAAGGTTTTGCTTTGCCATTTTTAATAAAACTGCTAATGCATCCAGCTGCCTCCCAAGTTAAAAAACGACACCTGTGCTGTTTTGTGACCCAGGGTTTACATCACAGCAATTTAGTCAAGTGAATCAAGGAAACAGCATGAAGGTCTTGCAAAAAGAATGGCACCTGCTGTTGCTGAAGAGGAAGCAGCTCAGTAAGGCAATGTGAGGACAAGTGACTCAAGCCTACCTCAGTGATCGTCAAGGCTTCGGTGTGTTCGGCCTTCTCGTTCTCTCCGATCAGAACCCGGAGCGCCGCATCAGCTGCCTCCTGCTTGCCCTGTTTTTTGCTGTGTGCAGTGACGGCGGGGAACCAGCGTCCTCCCACTTTGGCTTGGAAGACAAACCTTGTCAAAAGAAGAAAATAACCAAATTACAAAGTGTAGTGATATCTTTATTTTGTTGCTGTTTTGTGCCTTCAACTTGTTTCTGGCTTAGCTTTTCTTCGCAAAATTTGTTCAGAGGAGGCTTGCCGTTGCCTTCCCCTGAGGCTGAAAGCATGTGATTCGCCCAAGGAGTCTCAAAGGACATTGAGAAACTAGAGCGTGTCCAAAGGAGGGTGACTAAAATGGTGAAGGGTCTGGAAATCATGCCCTATGAGGAAAGACTCAGGGGGCTAGGGATGTTTAGCCCGGAGAAGAGAAGGTTAAGAGGTGATATGATAGCCCTGTTTAAATATTTGAAGGGATGGCTTATTGATGAGGGAGCAAGCTTGTTTCCCTGTTGGCTGTCCCTAAGTGTACCCGGACTCTTTTCTGAGAGCAGAAATAGGCCAAACTACTCTTTAAGCTGGTTCACATACTGTTCTTGCCTTCTACTGGCTAAAGTTGCTATCCATGAGTGTTTCCAGGCTCCCAAAAATGTTTTTTAGAACAAATATCTGTTAACTTTCCAAGCTCCTGGGTATCTATAGTTAGAATGATATTGCAGAACTATGAGATTAATGTGGACTCACTTCCAAATTATGTCATCCGTAGAGTCAAGCAACTGATTAAAGAGAAAAATTATCTTGCTTCCAAATGGACCAATCTTCAGTCACTCTCGAACTCTTCTTTTTCTTTTTGGTACCCATTGTACAAGACATCATTTGGGTTAGAGCATTACTTTATTAATCTTACTCTGGCCCCTGCTAGGAAAGCATTTACAGCTCTAAGGTACCAATGTATGCCTTCTGCCTATTTGTTGGGCAGATATAGTAACACTCCTGTCCATCTAAGATTATGTATCTGCAAAACTGGGGAAGTGGAGTATATCAAACATTACCTTTTACATTGTCCTCTGTATATATCTCCTACCTAGACAAAGGTTTCTTGAATGTATTTTACATTCCCTTTCCAATAGATCTTGCTTTCAGTAGATTTGTGTCCTTTTGGCCAACAACAATGTATTTGTTACTTCTATGGTAGCAAGATTAGAATCCATTTTCTCGATCTGAATGACAGCTAGAATCATTCTAGTTTTATGTTTCTATTATTTTATCATTTATGATGTATTATTGTTTTTTTGTTGATGGGTCTCTCTTACTAATTTTATCATGTTGTTTTAGTTTTGTTTTTTGTGCCTTGATTTTTGTCATACTGTTTTTGTATTTACTGTTTTGACCTATTTTATATTGTGACGGCTTTTAGCTTTTAACAATAAACTTCTATTCTATTCTTAATAAATAAATAGACTATAATGCTCGGAAAAGTAGAAGGCAATAGAAAGGGAAGAAGACTGCATGGCAGTCCATCCAGTCAGAGAGGTCATAGACCTGAACCAGCAAGACCTGAGTAGAGAGGCTGAGAAAAGGGGGATTTGTGGTCTCTTCCAAATCTATGATTCTGAGATATGCAAGAACAATGAAATGCACAAACACAATGGGTGACACTTGGCCTGAAAGCAGTATCTATGTGAAACGGAACTAGATCACAAGCAGAATATGAATGAACAGTGTGATGCAGCAGACAAAAATGCCAATGCAGCAGGAATACAATGTCCAGATCAAGGGAAGCAATAAAACCACTCTATTCTATTTTGGTCCAATCTCACCTAGAATATTGTTTTCAACGCTAGGCACTATAGTCCAAGAATAATACTGACAAGCTGGAACATGTCCAGAACCGAGTGTTCAAGATCATTACAGACTCTATGAGGTTTAGGAAGCTAGATAAGTTTAGCTTAGAGAAGACTGAGAAGTGATATGATAGTGCTCTTTAAATATGTAAAGAGATGTCATGTAGAAGATGGAGCAGACTTGTTTTCTCTTGCTCCAGGGAACAGAATATAAACTAATGGATTTAAATTACCAGAGAAGAGATCCTGCCTAAGCATTAGAATGAACTACTGGAAACTATGAGTTGTTAAACAGCAGAATAGACTGCCTCAGAGAGTGCAAGTCTCTCCTTCTTTGGAGGCCTGCAAACAGAGCCTGGATGGCTATCTCTTCAGAGGGTTTAGTTGTATATTTCTGCAGGTCATGGAACTGGATTAGATGGCCCTGGCAGTCCCTCTTCCAGCTTTATGATTTCAGGATTCTATAAGATCCCAACACCATCTTTTGCAATCACAGCCTTTTCAACACTGACAAGTTTCCCCAAGCTCTTTAAAAATAAAAATATTGGGCAATCACATCCTGTTCCCCATGACAAAAAGCTAACAAAATGAATTTCAACATGGAGAAATGTAAGATACTGCACTTAGGGAGGAAAAGCAGCAGAAAACAAGCTTGCTCTATCCTTGATATAACATCCATGCAAATATTTAAACATGGCTATCATGTCGCCTCTTAACCGTCTCTTCTCCAGGCTAAACATACCCAGCTATCTAAGCTGCTTCTCGCAGGACAGAATTTCCAGATCTTTTACCATTTTGGATTCTGATCCTGTTACCCTTCGTAATTTGGTGTCATCTGTAAATGTGATAAGCAAGGCCCTCTATTCTATCATCCAAGTCATTGATAAAGATGTTGAACAGCACTGGGCTCAAGACAGAACCCTATGGCACCACACTAGTTACGTCTCTTCAGAATAAAGAGGAGTCACTGGTGAGTACCATTTGGGTTCAGTTGATCAACCAATTACAAATCCACCTAACAGCTGCAATGTCTAGCCCACATTTTATTAGCCATTTTGCAAGAATATCATGGGAGTCCTTGTCAAAGGCCTTAATAAAACCAAAGTATGCTACATTCACAGCATTTCTGTCAAAAGAAGGAAGAACATGACATTTACTCACTTTGGGTCTGGGGGTGGGCCTGTCTGTTCAATCAGCTTGAATTCTGCAGCAAAGCCATTGGCCCGGGCATATTCCAGTAGGCCACTGACAGGGTTGGAGTTCAAATACTTGATCAACTCGCCAACACCCTTTGCACTGGCTGTCTTGGTCTCCTCCAGATTCGTAAGCTGGCTGCCAGACACTTCTAATGGTTGGTCATCCTGGTCCTCTGTCTAAAGGCAAGCAAATAAGCATGAGAGGAAGAGAGTGATTAAGAGAGTGGGATGAAGCCCAGAGGAGGAGGGATTCCTGTATACAGTACCTGCTCTAGTAAGCCACTCGTGTCCTCACTGAGGCCTTTCATGGCAGCCTCAGCAGCCATCTGTTTTGCTCCCTTCTTGCTGTTAGACACCACAGCAGGGAAAACACGATCACCCACCTTCACGCAATATTTGAACCTGAATGGACAAAACAGGAAACACATCCAGTTCATTTGCCATTGCTGCTGTTATCTTATTATTACAAACCAATTGTTACTGCACCAGATGTATCCCTTCTAGCTGGGCAACTATGGAAGACTAGTAATAGCATTTTACACTTCTATACTGCTTCATAGTGAACTAAGCACCCTCCAAGCAGTTTATAATGTGTAAGCCAACCGCCCCCAACAAGCTCAGTACTCATTTTACCAACCTACAAAAAGATGGAAAGCTGAGCCCTGCAGGATCGAACTCACAACGTTGTGGCTGCAGGACTGGCATTTTTTTGAATTTATTATTATTTTTTATATAGACTTACATAGTCAAATTGACAAGTTTGGTTATCATAAATCAACATGAATAAAAAGCTAAGTACAGTAGATATGCCAAAATTTATCAATAGACTCTTTCCTATATTCCTTAAATATATAATTTATATCCTATATATAAAAACCAAAACACAATTAAACAGTTCAAAACAAAAAACAACATTAGCAAACATGGATACTAAAATGTGTACACATAAAATATATGAAAATATATTAAAAAACAAAAAACTTCCTTTCTTTTCTGGTCCCTTCTTATACTTATTACAGTTATTGATTTTATATACCTCATCTATTCGCATATGTTCCATTGTCCAATCTATTGTGTTTCTGTATCTACACTGTGTATCTGTCTTTGTAAATCAATTCCTTAATGACATATGTATCTATAATGGATCTCTATTTATCTTGAATACTTAATCCTTGAATTCACTTTGGTTTTGAAATTACAATTCAATCTA
>NC_056530.1:35282873-35295710 GCF_019175285.1 Sceloporus undulatus | reverse complement strand
ATTTTTGGCTTTACCTGTCATCAATACATCTAGTTATATGTCCTTTTTCAAAAGATCCTCGATATTTAGGTTTTTTCCCCCATTCTCTTTTGAATTTTTAGCTAGTTTGTTCCTCAGTAGCTGAGTGAGTTTAACTATTTATTGAATAGTCCTGTAATCTTGCAAACCAGTCCTGTTAATCTGGGATATTTTCTTGTTTCCAGATTTGACATATGTAACTCTTCTGCTGTGAAAATTAGAATAGCATTTTGCCATAATTCCCCCCCCCCACCCCCAAATTGTCATTAACCATCCAATAGGAAGATCTCTGGTTTGAATTCCAGCTTTATTTTGTAATTTCCATAATCATAGAATCAAGAATTGTAAGAGTTGGAAGAGACCGCAAGGCCCATCCATTCCACCCCCTTCGCCATGCAGGAAATTCCAATCAAAGCATCCCCGACAGATGGCCATACAGCCTTCTGTAAACCTCCAAATCAAGGGAGACTCCACTACACTCCGAGGGAGTTTGTTCCACTGTTGAACAGCCTTTAGTCAGGAAGTTTTCCTGCCTCAATGTTGAGGTGGAATCTCTTTTCCTGCAGCTTGCAATCCATTGCTACCGGTTCTGTTCTCTGGAGCAAGCAGAAAACAAGTTTGCTCCCTCTTCAATATGACATCCCTTCAAGTATTTAAACGGCTATCATATCACCTCTTAATCTTTTTCTCCAGGAAACATCCCCAGCTACCTAAGTCATTCCCATAGGACATGGTTTCCAGACCCTTCACCATTTTAGTCTCCCTCCTTTGGACACGTTCCAGTTTCTCAATGTCCTTTTGAATTGTGGTGCCCAGAACGGACCCCAATATTCCTGGTGGGGCCTGAGGCAAAGCATAATAGAGTGGCACTATTACTTCCCTTGATCTAAATACTATACTTTTATTGAATGCAGCCATAAATTGCATTTGCCTTTTTAGCTGCTGCATCACACTGTTGACTCATGTTCAACTTGTGGTCAACTTGGACTCCTAGATAACAATTAATAAATTTGTTTTATTTATATACCGCTATTCCAAAGATCATAGCGGTGAATAGAAAGTAAGCTAATTATCAGTAAGCTAAATTTTGCCCCACAACATGGGTACTCATTTTAGCGACCTGGGAGGATGCAACCTGAGTCAAGCTTGGGCCCTTTTGCTGGTCTTGAACTCGCAACCTTGTGGTTTTTTCCCTTTCACACAATAGTCCTCGTTCAGCCCAGGTGTCTCCCATCCTATACTGTGCATTCATTTTTTCATCCGCCCTAAGTGCAGTACCTTACATTTCTCCATGTTGAAGTTCATTTTGTTAGCTTTGGCCCAGCTTTCTAGTCTATTAAAAAGTCATTTTGAATTTTGATCCTGTCCTCTGGAGTATTAGCTATTCCTCCTAATTGGTATCATCCTGCAATTTGATGAATATGCCCCCAATTCTGTCATCCAAGTCATTGATAAAGATGTTGAACAGCACTGGCCCCAGGACTGGCATTTAACCACTGCACAACCAGGACTACATCGTCTTGGAGGCCACCCCTTCCCTGCATCCTGATCACCCCCCTTTGTGCCCCCAAATACACCTCTAGGATGAGGGGTGCATTTTCAGCGTTTTTTTGGAGCCCCTGGGCCATATATTATGCCCAAGTGAGACAAGGTTTAAAACAACAGGAAGTAACCTGAATTACTCTGTTATAAAAGGTCTCTCTTAGCCCTAAGATGGGGGAAGAAACGGCAGCAAAAATCAATGAAAGCATTACCTAGAGTGTTACTTTGCAAATTGGTGGTCCCTGGATTGATGCTGGTCCCAAGCCCGTGGCAAACTGTGTACCCGTTGGGCATCCATTTAGTGCCAGTCTCTGGAACATCAGACATTTTGGAACCACTGCCTTAGAGGCAATTCAATAAAATAACCCCACCCCAATATTTTTGATTGGGGGATGGACATGCCTAACAAGTTGATTTAGACCCATGATCCTCAGTGTCATTTGTGCTTGATATGATCTTGAGCCCATTCTGTCCCCAACTATGAAGAATGTGTGAAAACATACGAAAACACCACACTCCCTGGAAATCCTTCCAACCCCCCCCCAACAGCTCCAATTTGTTCTGTAGTCCTCTCTCAAATGGCAACTGCAAATGGCAAGATGTCATTCTTGCTGCCATTTGGAGGGACCACAGAGGAAAATGAGAGATATTTGAGACTGCTCTGATCTATCTGGGTGGGGTGGCTGTAGCCGTGTGAAGGACTGGGAGTACAATGGGTCCTCACAGTTGCTGACCATTTCTAGAACCTTTGCCGAGTCCTACACATACACACATAACAGAGCACTCCCCCCAAAAACAACTAACAAAGCACCTCAGCTCGCTACAAAAGAAAAGTATCACATCTCGTCCTTAAGCCAAGTCCTACTTGGGATCATGGGGAGGCCCATCCTGAAAAGCAGCTGGAATTCACAAACGCTCCCCGACTTCTGTGCGTATTCCATCAGAGCGCTGACAGGGTTTTTCCCAGAGATGCTGAGTTGTGGCGTTGTGGCTGAAGGTTCTGGCTCAGTATGTTCAGACTGGGTTGGTGTGGAATGAAGAGAGAGAAAAGGAGAAGTAAAGGGCCAAACATCCATGGCAGTTACAGATCCCCCCCCCCCCTTACAACCCAGCTCCAGGCACTGCTTTGGGGATGGAACAAAAGGAAGAGCATTCTGCAGTGCCACCTTGGTGTGTCAGACGACACTTGCCATCTCCTTGATACAGTGGGCCCTTTGCATACGCAGGGGTCTGTTCCGGACCCCTCCCCGTGTACGGCAAAAATGCAGGACCTCAAATCCCGTTGATTTCTATGGCTTGTGCACTCATGCGTGCAGCATGGTGTGTGCATCATTTTAAGTCCCTGGCCTTGCCATGCACAGAAGATTAATCTGCATATGGCAAGTCCACGTACGAGGAGTGGTGGGCTGTACTGTATGAGACCCACTGCACTGAAGCACAACTCCTCCTCACCCCCCCAAAAAACCCACATTTGTTGGCAAGTCAGCTGATGGAGAACTGTGGTGGGTGGAAAAACTGAATCTGGCTAGTCGTGTTATTCTTAAGGTTGGAGACCAGAAGGATGAAGTGTAATTGTTAAATGCAGATGAACATGCAGGTCTTCAAAGTGTTGAGCAACGAAAAGTGTGCTTCAAAAGCAGACAATGTTATAGCTGATATTCAAGTGAACTCCCTTCCTTCCAACACTCTTTCATGGGGCCCCATCTCACCAATTCTGTCTCACTGGGAGAACTGTCCTCGTAGAGGGTTTTTTCTGGCTCTACACCATCTTCACACCTTCATGCTCAACTTCATAGAACAGGATCTTCATGGCATTGGCAGCTGCCTCCTGCTTGGGGCCAACTTTTTGCTTCCTCCCGCTTCTGCTGGAGGGAACCGACGGCCATCAATCACAGCCTGGAACTTAAATCTTGAGAGGCAGGATGTACAAATGGGCAAAAGAAAAAAGAAAAGCACAAGTGGCACAGTTAAACATATGTTATTGTTTAGAAACTGGCGCCTGCTGCTCAGAACATTTCAAGCTGACTTTCCTCTCATGGAAATCAAGGCAATACACAAGATTCTCTCTGTTCTCTGATTATCATAGAATCATAGAGTTGGAAGAGACCACAAGGGCCATCCAGTCCAACCCCCTGCCATCAGAAATCTCAATCAAAGCATCCCCAACAGATGGCCATCCAGCCTCTGCTTAAAGACCTCCAAAGAAGGAGAATCCACTACACTCCAAGAGGGAGTGTACTTCCACTTGGCGAACAGCCTTACTGTGCAGGAAGTTTCCTCTAATCGTGGAGTGGAATATCTTTTCTTCCTGCATAGCTTGCATCCATTGCTCTCGGTCCTATTCTCTTGAGCAGCAGAAACAAGCTTGCTCCCTCCTCAATATGACATCCTTCAAATATTAAACAGGGCTATCCTCACAACAATTCTCCAAGGTAGGATAGGGGTGAGAAGTTGACAGTGAGGCCCAAGGTCAAATAGTAATGCCCACAGCTAAGTTGGGATTTGCAACTCAGGCCTTTTCAGCACTAGTCTGACTCCAACACGCTTCCACATGCCGACTGTCTTCCAAGTCCTTGCGTCTTAACTGAAGATATTTTATTAGGAAAGCAGCTACTATGACAGTGCAAACCTCTGGGGAATTGTTTTCCCATTGGGCTTGCGGCCAATGCACTCTGGCCTAAGCATCATGTTGTTAGTTCTGAGTACAGTAAGTCCATAGAGCCAGAGTGGCATAATAGTGTTGATTTTGGACTACGACTCTAGATACCAGGGTATGATTCTCACCTTGGCTAGGAAACCCATTGGTGACCCTGGTAAATCACATGCTCTCAGCCTCAGGGAAGGCAATGGCAAGCCTCTTCTGAACAAATCTTGCCAAGAAAACCGCACAGTAGGTTTGCCTTAGGTCAGAAATGACTTGAAGTCACCACAACAAACACATCAACAAACAATAGTAGGTCAATGCAAGTCAAGTGGGATTTTATCTACATGTTGATACCATCATTCGGATGGAATGGTCCTATTCCAGCTCGAACTAGCTAGCCTCCTTGTGCACAGCATACACTTTCTTTCCAGCAAAGAATTTGGAAAAGTTCTTTTGTTAGGACTACACATTCCCAGAACTCCCACTGAAAGAAAAAAAGAAAGAGGAACTGTTTCCAAACTCTGCTCTGCAGCAGGGGCGGCTCTTCATAGCCTTGGGAATTCACGCACCCATCAACCCCAATGGTAAAGGATGAGGGAAAGAGAAGTTCATACTTTTGGAGGCCCAGAATGACTCTTCCTATTTAAAGCTCTATATGGTTGCTGCGAGCCAGGCTCTGCAGATGCTAACATTGCGTCTTTAGAATATGCTCAGCAGCTATACATTACAACAGTAAAGGATTTGCCTGACATCACCAGTCTTCCAAAGAAGCCTGGCTCCCATAATGGAAGAACCAGCATAGACAGGAGATGGAAGAACAGATTTAAGTCCCTACTCCCTGAGGTCAACAACATGGAATGAGGCCCTCTCTTTTCTTCTCTAGCCTGAACTAGCTCACAGGCCTGCTCTGTGAGGAGAAAAATGGTAGGTGAAACAGTCGTGTAATGTTGCCCTGAGCTCACTGGAGAAAGGCAGGAAGAATGTAACTATAAAATAAATAAAAATGTAAGATCCTGTGTTACTTCCAAGCAAGCTCAACATTGAAATTGGTTGCAGCAGCATACTAAACATGGACACAATGCATGAAGGTTAGGTTGCTACGGGGCTGAGCAGACCGGAGTCCCCTTTAAAGCCTATGGTCATAACTACTTCAAACTCTCAATCCTCAGAGCGCATCCTTCTTTCTCTGGCTTGGGAAGAACCTGCTCTTTTCTTGGTCTCAGTGAAAAAGTAGGCCATTTCCCTTCTGCTGTGGCGGCATTGACATACCAGAAGGTGGCATAACCGGGTATTCTGCAGTGCGCAGAAGGCAAGAAGCAAGAGACACTGTCTGTGTGGGGTGCATTAAACACAGCGGATACAATAAGCGCCATGCGTGAAGGTAAAAATAGAATCTGGTTTCCCCCCAAATGTTCAAAGCATGTGCCAAAAGGCAGATGGGGAGGTGGGCTTTCAGTCTGGGCCTCACATGGCAACAGATGCTCAGTACCAGGAGCAAGACAGCACAGAATGTCTCCAGCAACACGCAGAATTAGGAGAGTCAAAGAGTTGTTAGGCAAAAACAGGCGAAATACCCACACGCCCTACCCCACCATCTTCGATGAAGAACCGATAAGGAAAATCCTACTTTGTGGCTGTAATACTGTATGTAAGATGATGTTTTTTATCATCCTGAATTGTATTTAAGTGATGATATTTTTATTGTAATCAGAGTTTATTGTGGTTTTTATGCTTGTAATCCCGGCTTGATCACTGGGATAGACGGGAAATAGAAATATATTATTATTATTATTATTATTATTATTATTACTACTACATTTGACTCTAATTGACTCTATATTTGGACTTCTAATTCAGGACAGGTTTTTGGGGCCCAAATTATGTATGACCCGTGGTAATAGTCGAGGTAAAACTTAGGGGCATGTGAACAAAGGATCTAAATGTTGAAACAAAGGAAAACAATGTCAAAAAAAGCTACAAAAGTCCAGCAGGCATGTTGGTGCTCAGAGTAAGGCTGGATAGATGAAGAGAATAGAGGGGGGGGGTCTGTGGGTTTTCAGAGAGATTATGCGCTTGCCTTTCACCAGGCTCCTTTTTAAAATAAGAGTTATAAAGTACAGTACTTACACTGTACCCATGGGTTTAGGTGACATCAATTTTTGGGGCTGGGGTGTCTGTTTTTTAACTAAAATACCTATACTCATTCATGGGTATATACAGTATATGAACAACGGCTCTACCTCCTACTGAGCTGCAACTGAGGGAAATGTATTGAAAAAGGACCACCACAAGCATGTATATACAAAAAAATTTGCCCAAACATCTCTTTAAATTTGGAAAGTAGAAGTGGACAATTGTCCATTGATCGACATCTTCTTTCCCTTACTCTTAACTAATTCTTTTCCCCTCTGTCTGGGCATTCTGCCTAGCCACCAGAAAGATGCTTCCCTGAATGGAAAGGGCTATTTCCAAAACTGATGGAACAAGGGCAGCTTTTCTCCCCCAAAGCCTCATATTGCCCACATTTCTTCTGTGTTCACTGTTTAGTCCCCTTCCCACTGCTTCAAGTGCCTGAACAACAAAACTATTAGTATAATATCTGTATTTCTAAAGCCCACTGTGTAGTGGCAACTTTCACAGGCAGAAAAATGATTTCTTGCTCCTTCTAAATTTAACAGACTCCCTGGCGGCCTGTGGGACATTATTAGATTATTTAGCAAAGGCTGTCATGTCATCCTCGCATTGTGAATAGATGAAAACCAAAGGACTAAAAAAAATCAAGAAGAGAGTATTCCTACTTTTATCTCAATTGTGAAACGCTCCAAGTATTCTTGAATTAGTTTAACTACTCCAACAATCCTCCCTCTTACTATGCTGGTCAAGAGGCTGCTGGGACCTGCACTCTAACACAACTGGACAACCCACCCCCAAATTAAGGCAATCTATGAAAGGATTTTCTTTTTAAAAACTGGGAAAATCTCTACTGAGTAAGAAGCTTTAGGCAGAAATGCTCAGAATAGCCTACAGTGCCTCATATTCCTTGGGAATCACACCATCCAAGATCAGACAGCATCTGGTGCCTTTCAGGATTAAGCCCCATTAATAGGAGCAGGACTTACTTGTACTATGAGACTGGGCTGTATGTGGCTGAGAAATGCCACACTTTCCAAAGTTGAAGGGCAATTATGGTGTTGGCATTTGAATAAGTTCCTGTAGCATTTTAAGGAAAACTGTCTGCTACATTTGCCTCAGATCTTATGATAGCTAGGCAAGGAATTATGAAATGAAACAAAACCCCCCATGCAAGGCAGCTCCCCATCTCTCCCTCCCTCTTCCCGGAGCTCATCTCTCCTTACCGTGGCTATGCATGGCACGCCGCTGCTTCATCACAGACAACTCCGCAGTGCTGGTATGTAATGGTGTGTATCAATCAAGCCGCTGACAGGTTCTTCTGCTGTGACAGGCGGCGAGCTTTTTCAAGGGGGGTCACAGAAGGCTGTGTCAACTGGGCTGCAAACCAGGGACAGGGGGGACTCCATGATGACCGGGGACTCTTCCTGGTTGCTGATGGCATTCGGTCAGCTCTGGGTGTCTCTGTGGCCCACTTGCCATTCTCAAAGTTTGTCATAGTTTGGGAAACCAGTGGTACCTGGGCCGTTGCGGTAGTGACGATAGATGCGAGGAGGATAGATGTCACTCTGTTCCATTAGCTCAGATGCCTGCTGCCCATTCTCAAATTTCTCCCCCTCTCAGCTTTCTCCTCCTCCTCTTCCTCCCTTCTTCTTCTTCTTCCTCCTCCTCCCCCTCGTGACCTTTAGAGTGGAGGGGTGGGGAGGAGGTGAAGAAGCGATAGGAGGAGGTGGCACATCCACAGGCAGTTCTGGCCCTACATAAGGAGTCGGAGGCTGGGGGTCGGGGTCTGGGTCTGGAGGGGCAAGAGTTCTCCTTCCTTCCTTCCTCCTTTCCTCTCCTCTCCGAAAGGGGAAAGTGCTGGAAACCTCCCTTGCCCCCTGGAACTCTCCTTGCCTGGAAGCCAAGATGCTCAATGTGAGCCTGTCCTACTTTGGCCACTTCATGAGAAGGCATGGCTCATTGGAAAAGCCTACAATGCTGGGAAAAGGTGGAGGGCAGCAGAAAGGAAAGAAGGAAGACCCCACACTCCATGGCTAGCCTCCAAAAGTGAGGTCAGGGCCTGAACCTGCAAGACCTGAGCAGTGGAGGACATGGGTCTCCTCACGCAGATGTCTCATCCACAGGGTGGCTATGTGTCTGGCCACCTGGAAGGGCTCTGGAGGAGGAAAAAGCAGCAACAGCAGAGGCACCTACTTAGCACCCTTCCTCCCCAAGGTCTCCTCCGCTGTCTTTACCCTTGTCCTGATCCCAATCCGGCTAAGGAAAGAAGACGCAGGATGTGAGATGGGCTTAGGGGGCTTTAAGAGCGGACAAGGAAAGCTCAGAGAGCAGGTGGCAGTCTCTGCACAGCTATTTAGGCATAACTCAGGACTTGTTTTACCAAGGATTCCTTCTAAAAATAAAGTGGGATAGTGGTGTTTTCTATGCCATTTGAGTTGGAGGGGAAGGGGACACAAGACTATTTTAAACCTTCTCTAAAACCACAGAAGGTCAGCAAACCTGGATGGGGGAACGCCAGAACACTGATATCCCTAGCTCTTCCAACTCTATGATTCTATGAAAAGCAAACCTTGATTCTGCTATTTGATACAAGGGACTGGGCAAGTCACACGCTCTCAGTCTCAGGGGAAGGCAATGGCAAAGCCACTCTGGACAAATCTTGCGACATTACCCTAAGCTGGAAATGACTTGAAGGCGCACAAGAAAATCAAAGATAATTCACGGCAGTATGCTATGGTTTAGCCAAGAACCAGTCATGTACAGAACAGGCATGAATAGAACTCCAATCTGTTGCAAAACACAATCAAATGATACTCGGGTTTGCACATCCAGTTCTATTAGTTCCTACAAAGAACTCTTTCATCACCAATGGAAGCAGAGCAGTGACTATTCAAATGAGTGACAGCTCATTTGAACATCCTGACTGTAGATTAGCACATCTCAAATAAGCATTTTGCAGCTGTTTACTCCTTGCTCACATCATCCACAAGTGAACACGGGAAAGTCTCAAATGGACTAAACTGAATTGCAGCAAAAGAAAAAAAAATCTTCCATACTTGACCCTAGACATTTTAGTTTTCTCCAGAGCTAGCTTTCTCAACTGCCAGATACTGCCCATTCCCTTCAGTCATCCGCGTGATCACAGCTAAACTTTTATTTAGAAACCAAAAACCAAGTTAACAGCTTCACTTCTGCAAACAGATCTACCGTAGCCGCAGTTGCAAGCATATAAGAAGCAATATACCCTTACAAGATTGTATGGGCTTTCCTCCCATTTGTCCATTCCGCACAACATTCACACATCCACTCCTGACGGCTCAAGTCCTTTCCAGCTTTCTTAGACCTCGGCCATTCCTTCCTATGAGACTGAACTTGGCAATTGCTAGTACTTGCACTACATCTGCTCACCATCCAGCCTGGCATTCCTTTCCCTCCCCACTGTTTTACAAACACAACATGTCCCATAATACACGTTACTACATACCCCCTGATTACATTATATAGATGTTACTATGATGTTACTTGACCATAACCATAATAAAAACAACAACTGAAAGCACAGGATTACCATTATATCCAATGATGACAACACAGCATAACAGAAAAAAAGCAAATAATTCAAAGATATAGCTGTGTTAGCCTGTAGAAGCAGTACATAGAAAGAGTGCAGTGGAGTCTCCTTCTTTGGAGGTCTTTAAGCAGAGGCTGGATGGCCATCTGTCAATGGGGATGCTTTGATTTAGATTTCCTGCATGGCAGAATAGGGTTGTACTGGATGGCCCTTGTGGTCTCTTCCAACTCTATGATTCTATCTTGCAGCACCTTCGAGACTAACTGAAAGAAATTGGCAGCAAGAGCTTTCGTAGAATCGTAGAGTTGGAAGAGACCCCAAGGGCCATCCAGTCCAACCCCAATCTGCCATGCAGAAACTCTCAATCAAAGCATCCTCAACTTCAGTCTACTTTCTCAGATGCATCTACAAAAGCTCATGCTACCAATTTCTTTATTTCAGTTAGTTTTAAAGGTACTACAAGATCTCTCTATGTACAGAAAAAAGGAAAGTCAGCCATAACATTTTATGGCAGGATCTGCTAAGGATCACACCAACATCATAGCTCTCCAATCTATACTGGAAAAGTCACAAAATGGTACACAGATATGCACTCTCTTTCTCACACACATACACAAGTTAGAAACGTGCTGTTGAAGAAAGAAGAGGCAAACCAAGCGCTCCAGAACCCAACAACCATCGGCCGGGTGGCACCATTCATACTGCCCAGGTTTCCCACCTTGCAGTTCCATGCTGTCCATGCTCCTAGCAGCCTCTCTCACCACCTCTGCAGCAGAAAGAGAATGGGAAAGCTACATACAGTATTTCAGTGACAGATGGGGAGAAACCCTCAGGCCACCTATGCATTAGGATGCAGGCAGAGATTCAGTTAAGTCATTAGAACCACCCTACACTCAACTATTTATAGTCACAAGAGAAAGGCTGGTCAAGTTCACTCTAGGACTCAAGAGAAACACATATAAAGACCAAACACAACTGGGGAAGTGGAGGGGGGTGTTCAGCGATTGAATATTGGTGATTGATCTTTCAGCTTAAGCAAGGTGAAAGAAAATGGTAGCCCCCACCCATTGCCTTACACATCCATGCTTGACAACCTGAAAGAGCTGCGCTATTCTGAACTCAATTTTAAGCTTTGCTGTGCAGTCAGGCCCCTCAGAGAAAGGACAGAGCTGCCTGAGGAAGTGCAATGCATTTTCTTTTTGAAAGACCCATTAAAGAGAGAAAAGGAAATGATGGCGCATGATAAGAATAGTACTACTCATTACTTGGGCCTAGTACAAATGTGTAACACAAGACCGCTTCCTCCACTGACATCACAGTCCCTTGCCCCACACATGCGTCTTTGATCCTGGCAATCTGGTAGACCTTATCTCCCCTATGAGTCTGCCTACATTTTGAGATCCTCATGAGAGGCCCTTCTCTCCATCTGACCACCTTCACAGATAATAGGATAATACGCGGTCTTCTCAATGGCTGCCCCTAGACTCCAGTTGCATGAGCCACGGAAAATTGTTCCAAGTTCTGAAATCTGAAAAAAAACCCAACATCGCTCGCCAACTCTGTTTAAGAGGAACGCCTACCCTGAAAGTCCCACAAATTTGTAAACTACTTTGTAACTTTTGTAGTCTTAATGAAGAGGTCACCCTGTCGGTGTCTGATGGACCAACATGCCTAGTAATATTAGAGAATTGATTTTATGGCCTTTGTAAGGCATCCCTTCTTTCTGCTTCTTCCGGAGTAGGATTGGGATCCCTTGAGACCATCTATTTTAGCTACCACAACCCTAATTTAAAAAAAATATTATTTAACACTTCAAACTCTAACATCACAAGCAAATATACCTAGTATCTTCTGTATGATTTTATTTGGTTTTAACTTAAGTTGAAGGCACACAATAACAACAAGGAAGTCTCTATCAACTAAGCAGTTTAAATCATTCAAACATTTACAAGAGTCCCCAAGAGATAAGCATTTGCCTTTGTTTTCAACATTTCTATTACCACAAACTGGGAAAAGGTATTCCCTCTTGCCATCAAACCTCTTCCAAGAAGGTTTCTATTGCCATGTGCACATTTGTCAATAATGCAGACAAGTGTTCGTAAGCCTGTTGTCCAATAAATGGGAGGATTTTTTAATGTACAATACAACCAAACTGGTTGCTTAAAAATTGATTTGTGATCTAACAACTTAAGATTGCAGCCTAAACTTGCCCAAAGGCCAACTTCATTCATGGAGAGCTTTGCTGACTAGAAGCTTCCTCAGAGTTGTACTCCAAAATAAAGACGTTTTCTAAGCTCAGCTGAACTAAAAAGAGGCTTGTTTTGTATCGAAACTCATCTCTGACAGACAGAGCCAGGTTTTCGAGGCAAAACATCCCCTTCCGTACTAATTCAGATAAAAAACCAACGCCAGATATTCCACTTCCCTCTTCCCTGAAGCACAGCCAAGAGACAGTGTAAGGGGGGATGACTAGGAGAAAGCCAACCATAATTCAATAGTGCAATTCTATGTACTGGTACTTCATCTTCAGCAACTAAAAAGTAACAGGAACTCCCAATCAAAGCATCCCCATTGACAGATAGCCATCCAGCCTCTGCTTAAAGACCTCCAAGGAAGGAGACTCCACTACAGTCCAAGGGAGTGTGTTCTACTGTTGAACAGCCCTTACTGTCAGGAAGTTCATCCTAATGTTGAAATGGAATCTCTTTTCCTGGAGCTTGTTTCAGGTCCTAGTCTCTGCAGCAGCAATAAACAAGCTTGCTCCATCCTCAACATGACCTAGAACCATAGAGTTGGAAGAGACCTCCAAGGGCCATCCAGTCCAACCCCAGCCTGCCATGCAGGAACTCTCAATCAGAGCATCGACACCCTTTCAGATACAGTACCTAAACAGATTTTTGTCAGTCATTAAAAACAGATTGAGCCCCTC
>NC_056530.1:35280334-35282773 GCF_019175285.1 Sceloporus undulatus | reverse complement strand
CACCTGCTACTAGATTCTTTTAAGCTGGAGATGCCAAGGGTTCAGCCTGGGATCTTCTCCAAGCAAAGCAGGTGGCACAGTTTAAGTATACTTCGGACGGATTTATTTGTATTAAAATTTCATTTGTATTCACGTTTCCTTTTACCATTTTCCTACTCGTAACTCAGCCTCCTTTTATATGTGGAAATCAATTAAGATGTTTGTGTGTGTGTGTGTTTTTGCAGGATACCGGAGAACCATCTCTGCTTTTTAATTCATGCAGAAAACTAGTGTTTGCAACCAGTTCCCCACCCGACATCCCATCTTAACTGTATGAATGACAAATCTCATAAGCCTACATTTATTACATCTTAAATCTGCCATGCAAACGAAATGAAACATTTTATGGGCTCGTGACTCAGCTGGAAAGAAAGAAAAAGAGAATGAAGCACGGGAAGAGGAGAGAGATTTGGTTGGAAATAGTCCTTTATTCCTTAGAGGGTCAGCATAGGATTCCCTGGATGACATTTAGACCTTCCTTCTCCAGCTAATACAGGGGTACAGGACATTATGGGGGTACTCAAAGTCCCATCATATACAGACAGACATGGTTAGGTATAATGGGAACCGGTGTCCCACTATGCCGAGAATGCCATCAGTCTTAACTGGAGTAGATCTATACAGTTGCATTATGGAGAGCCAACACATAGTTAAGGCCCAGTGATTCCAAGGGATTACACAAGAATAACACTAGGACTGAGGCTCATAGGTGCAGGGCACCAAGTCCGCTGCATCGTATGAATTATGTTGTTGCTGTCTGCCTTCAAGTCATTTCCAACTTATGGCGACCTTAAGATGAACCTATCATGCGGTTTTCTTGGCAGGATTTGTTCCAAGGAGGTTTGCCACTGCGGTCCCCTGAGGCTGAGAGTGTGTGACTTGCCTAAAGCCACCTAGTGGGTTTCATGGTAAAGCTGGGAATCAAACCCTGGTCTCCAGCATCATAGTCCAACATCCAAATCACTATGCCAGGCAAGCTCATGAAATATTTCTCCAGCCTCTAGCATGGCAGACTGTTCAGCATCGAACATTATAAATATCTAGAACTCTTGCATTGGCCGTGTTCACAGTCCCTTCGGTCACTTTCCTGCACTGTTTCCTTCTTGTTTCTAAATGCTCTGCTGTGGTTTTAAGTTCCCTCAATGCTAGAAATTTGGGGACTGAAAGAACATTTCATTTGGGGGCAGGCAAGCTTCTTTTTTGATGAGGCAGCGCTTTCATTTCCCCCATAGCTACATGCCTGTCTCTTTGAGCCATGACTCAAATATACAAGAAACAATGAGAGAAAGATTGGGGGTAGAATCATAGAATTGGAAGAGACCTCAAGGGCCATCCAGTCCAACCCCATTCTGCCATTCAGGAACTCTCAATCAAAGCATCCCCGACAGATGGCTATCCAGCCTCTGTTTAAAGACCTCCAAGGAAGGAGATTCCACTACACTCCAAGGAAGGAGTGTGTTCCACTGTCGAACAGCCCTTACTGTCAGGAAGTTCTTCCTAATATTGAGGTGGAATCTCTTTTCTTGCAGTTTGCATCCATTGCTTTGGATCCTGTTCTCTAGAGCAGCAGAAAATAAGCTTGCTCCCTCCACAATATGACATCCCTTCAAATATTTAAACAGGGCTATATCACCTCTTACCCTTTTTTCTCCAGGCTAAACATCCCCAGCTCCCTGAGTCATTCCTCATAGGACATGGTTTCCAGACCCTTCACCATTTTAGTCATTCTCCTTTGGACACGCTCCAGCTTGTCAACATCCTTTTTGAATTGTGGTGTCCAGAACTGGACACAATATTCCAGGTGGGGCCTGACCAAAGCAGAATAGAGCAGCACTATTACTTCCCTATACTTTTATTGATGCATTCTAAAATCACATTGGCCTTGTTAGCTGCTGCATTGCACTGTTGACTCATGTTCAACTTGTGGTCTACTTGGACTCCTAGATCTTTTTCACACATATAAGTCTCTCGTTCACCCATACCATATCTGTGCATTTCATTTTTCTGCCCTATGTGCAGTACCTTACATTTCTCCGTGTTGAATTTCATTTTGTTAGCTTTGGCCCAGCTTTCTAGTCTATTCAGGTCATTTTGAATTTTGATCCTGTCGTCTGGGTTATTAGTTATTCATCCTAATTTGGTGTCATCTGCAAATTTGATGAGTATACCCCCAATTCTGTCTTCCAACTCATTGACAAAAATGTTGAATAGTCCTGGGCCCAGGACAGAGCCCTGTGGGAGTGGACCCCACTGGTCACTTCTCTCCAGGATGAAAAGGAGCCATTGCTGAGCACCCTTTGGGTTTGGCTGGTCAACCAGTTACAAATCCATGTAACAGTTACCTTGTCTAGCCCACATTTTACAAGCTTGCTTTTTAAACGCTGGGCCTTCTGCTGCAGA
>NC_056530.1:35276619-35280234 GCF_019175285.1 Sceloporus undulatus | reverse complement strand
CTTCCCACCTTCCTGCACCCAGTTTGCACAACTGACTCAAAGTGAGATCCCAAAGTGCGTGGAGAGTATTGATCCATCTATATGGTTGGTATTCCTCATCCACAGCTTCAACCATCCACGGCTTGAAAATATTCAAATACATAAATTCCCAAAAGCAAACCTTGATTTTACCGTTTTATACAAGGAACACCATTTTACTAGCCCACTGTATGTAATGGGACTTGAGCATCCACAGGTTTTGGTTTCCACTGGGGGCCCTGGAACCAAACACCAGTGGAAACCAAGGGCCCACTGTATTTATAGATGTCTGCAAGCTTGGGCCTGTTTGTGGATATGAAGATCTACAGGCCAGGAGAGTGGCGAGCATCTCCGCTGGACCACTGTGCAAGGATTCAGACTTCAGCAAGGTACTTTTCATATTGCCTGTCACTGTTGGATTTGTGGCCCCTGCCACACCTCACCTAACCACTATCACACACTCTGGGGGTGCAGTTCTCTATATTTCAATCATGGCTGGGAAATCCTGCTTGTCTGGGGAAGGTGTGGTGGTGCCATTCTATGCACAAAAGTCTTCCTTTGCTATAATTTGCTAGTTGATAAACTAAGGGCCCAAACAGACAAGCCAAAATAAAGATGTTTGGGGTCACTTTGGAGGTATGCTGTTTAAATGATGCATGCGTCTTAAGAGGCTGGAAGCCACGCCAAAGCCATGCTCCAGTCCTAAGGACTAGAGTGCGGCTTCTGGTCTCTTGAGATGTGTTTGTTATTTAAACAGCACACCTCCAAAGTGATCTGAAGCAGCTTTATTTTGGCCTCTCTGTTCAGGCCCTAAGTCCCCAGGATCATACCATAGCCAAAAAAAGGCACTATGTGCTCCAGAGTTGTTGTGTGCCTTCAGGTTGTTTTCGACTTACGGCAAACCTAAAGGAAAACTATTGTTAAAACGCTTTTGATGTTGCGCAGTGCATGAGGCAAGATGTCAACATTTGGCACCAGATTTTCCACCTTCGTGACTGTAGTCAGCAGTGTGTAAGCTGGAGAAACACCTCTCTCTTTCTCAGTGAGCAAAGAGACACTGTAAACTTCTCTCAGATGAGGCTTTTATTCTTAGAGGAAGTTCCACTGTGTACAACAAAATATACATCAACACCATCCACCATCCACACTAGTGTCTGTCTGGATATGATGGGACTTTGAATACCATCATAATGTCCTGTACCCCTGTGTTAGCTGGAGAAGGAAGGTCTGAATGTCATCCAGGGAATAAATGACTATTTCCAACCAAATCTCTCTTCTCTTCCCATGCTTCATTCTCTTTTTCTTTCTTTCCAGCTGAGTCATGAGTTAAATGCTTGTCACTACTCCAGCAAAGACTCAGTGAGCCTTGCCTCTCCCTCTGGTGCCACAAAGGATCCAGCCACCCTCCCGAGTGGCTTTTCATGCTGCTGGTGACATTCTACAGATACATTTGCAGCACTTCTTGACTATCTTTTTGATGTCACTTCCTATTTAAATGCCTAATCAATATGGCTCACAGTAATCCTTTTATGCCTGGTTACTATGAAAACCCACATTGTACATTTTCCTTGTGACTCTATATCCCAACAACTGTCACGGAGTTTTGGCAAGACTTGTTCAGAGGAGCTTTGCCATTGCTTTCCCCTGGGGCTGAGAGATTGTGACTTACCCAAGGTCACCCAATGAGTTTCATGACTGAGCGGGAATCCAAACCAGAGTTGGAGTCCAAGATTCAGTGCACTGTGCTGCTGCTCAACTAGTGCCTCAGAGTGCAAACTGAAATCGGATAAAGGTTCCCAAAAACTGCAAAGGTGGCTGCCTTCTGTGGTGCCTTTGCAAGAGATTGGGGGTAAAGAAGGCCCAGCCTGGTCTGCAGCAGAAGGCCCAGCGTTTAAAAAGCAAGCTTGTAAAATGTGTAAAAAGGCCCTATAAGACAGGTTGTGGCCCTAAGGATGACAAGGTTAAGAGGCTTGTACTGTAGTCCCCTCCAATGATATTAAAACTTGATATTTAATGTGTCTCCCACACTGCCACCTATACAGTTTAGCAGATCCTTATAATAGGAGGCCTTCCAGCGTCCCTCACGCTTTTGCGTGAATAATATCCCTCGGTGAGGCTGCTTTGTCCATTACTGAGAAAGAGGGACCAGAGGCATCACCAGACAAAATGGACAGAAGAGGGCCACAGCACTGACAAAACCTAGAGGCACGAATTGATAGGCTATGGATGCCAGCTGGGAGGAACAATGGCTATAATTTCAATAGCAAGACTATAACTCTCCAGGTGGAGGGGGGGAGATGTATAGGGTGGCCTGTGCTTCTTTCTGCTCGGCTGTCTCCAGGTGGTGCTGTTCACTTGCCAGGAGGCTCAGGCAAAAGTAAACTGCTGCGCAGCTTTTTTGACTTATCCATTCTCCTTCTAGTAAACTTTTGACACTGTGACCAAACTCTGATGTTGTTGGCCCCATGTGTGGGTCTGCATGTGGTGAAACGTTGGAAGGCATGCTGAGTACCCTCAGCCCAGAAACAGAGGACTGTTCGTGTAAAGTAGGACACCCCACAGATGGGACCTGACTTACACCCTTGTTGGCGATGGCGACAGCAGGCTAAATGGCTGCCTGCTTCTTCAACACGTACCGATCCCCTGGCCCCACTAGCTCCCTCCTTGCCCCCCTCACCGCACACCTTACGCATCCCCTTTTCCTCCCTCACCCCACCCTTCCAACCATCCGCCCAGTCATTCAGAGCTTGTTTTTTCCCCATGTTGCATTTTCTCCACTTCACTTCCTCACATGATAATTAATCGAAGCTTTTTTGGTCTTTCAGCATCGTTCACCAGCACCTCCCTCCCCCACAACTCTTCATGGACACACAGCCCTCCCCTGCATGCCACACTCCTCCCAGCTGTGAGGCCCCTGAATAGGCTTCCTTCCTGCAACAACACACACCCCACGCCAACACATGGTGCACTTGGCGAAAAAAACAGGCCTTCCTCACCAGAAGACGAGTGGACCGCCTGCAATGCGTACCTCTGCCTGTGTTTGCACGTCCCACCTGTGCTTTCATCTCCCCAATTTTCATGGCCCTCAGAGGACTAACCCATTTTTAATCTGGCACATGCTTTTGGTGCTCATCTCCGCTTCCTCGCCATGTGGCAGGGCCTAAACCCAAAGTGGCATTGGATGGATGGGTTTCGGTATATCTGGGCACAGACTGAGGGTTATTGTTACTACACCCCCCCCCCCCAAAAAAAGCAGAACATGCAACATGTGGACCATCCTGAGACCACTTTGTGGCACGCCAGAGCCAGATTAAGGCACCCTAAACCCCTACATTATGTTTATGTAAGAGGCCCCATAGCATTATCCTCCCAAAATTGTGTATTATTCTAACAGTTATGTAAAGCTTGAAATCATGGAGGATTCCTCCTCTTCCTCTCTCCCCTTTTCCGCTTTCTCTTCTTCTTCTTTTTATCTGTTATGCATCCCCCTTCTCTTTTGTCTTTCTCCTTTCTCTTCTTCCTCCCACCCTCCTCCTCTTCCACTTAGAATCATAGAATCAAGATTCTTTCCCTTGTCTTGGTTCTCCTCCTCCTCCT
>NC_056530.1:35260992-35276594 GCF_019175285.1 Sceloporus undulatus | reverse complement strand
GCCTTTTTACACTACACAGTTATAGCACTATGATTCCACTTTTAACTGTCATGGCAATATCCTGTGGAATCCTATTGGATTTATAGTTTAGTGAGGTGCTTAGAATTCTTTGCTGCACTTCAATGGAATGCCGTGGAGCTGCCCTACCAATGGGTTCTAAGTTCCTGACCACACTATAACTCCCAGGATTCCAGAGGCTGGAGCCATGGCCATTAAAGCAGTACAAAACTGCTATAATTATGCAGTGTAGATATACCTATACTGAATAAGGTATACTGCATAAAGCACCATTTTAAACATCACTATCTTTATTCACATTGCAATCTTATGAGGTAGGTTAGGTTGACTTGCTTTGGCTTCAGTGAACGTCAGGGCTGAGCAAAAATGACCTGAGTCTCCCTTATCTAAACCCAATACTGTACCCTAACCACTACACCACATTGCATTATTGGGAACTGGTATATGAGGGGGGAAGAGAGAGAGAGAACACAGGCAAACACTTGCGCCTGGCTATTATGACAGAAACATCAACATTTCATAATACCTAGAAAGCTGGATTTTGGTCCATAGTCTAAGTCACCCCACTTACTGGAAGAAGCTGAAAAACAGGACCATGAAATATCTCTCTCTCCTTCCAAACTGAGGTCATCTCTCAAAATCATTAAAAGGAGTTATAAGAACAAGTAGTTCAAAACTAACATTTGGCGTTTGTGAAGTATGAGTCAGTATGATATACAGAAAACCCCATGGATGGCCATCTGTCCGGGATGCTTTGATTGTGATTTCCTGCATGGCAGGGGGTTGGACTGGATGGCTCTTGTGGTCTCTTCCAACTCTACGATTCTATGAGTCCTGTGTTTCTATCTACTGATGCACAGGAGGAATAAGGACTGTAGTTTCTTTGCCTCCAGTGGCAATGATTCCTTCAGAGACGATCCAGAAATCTGGCACAGATGGCAGCAAAAAGCCTTGGGTCAACCAGAGAGAGAGAGAGAGAGAATTATTAGAAAATAGTGAAAGAGATGAGGAGATTTCCCCACCTTGGCTATCAAAATGTGGGCCATGGTGATAATAATAATAATAATTATTATTATTATTATTTATATTCCGCTTAATCTCTAGGAATCCAAGCGGATTACAACAGTAAAGCAAAATACAGTTAAAAGAGCATACATTAAAAATTCCAAGATCCCCATCCCTCTCCCCAATCATAAAGGAGATTAAACCAAGAAAAGAAATTAAAAACATTAATATACAATAACAATTACAATGAAATAAGTGTTTCAAGCAGGGTCTGGATCGAATAAAGATAAAGATGGGGGATAATGGGAGAAAAAGGAGGGGGGAGGCAGGTCAGCAAGGATGTTCTAGTTTGGAAAGGCCTGCTGGAAGAGCTCCGTCTTAATAGCCTTCTTAAAAGTTTCCAAGGTGGTAATCTGACGGATCTCGTCCGGCAGATTGTTCCAGAGTCTAGAAACATAACAGAGGGCAGCCCTGCAAAGCAGAGCAAGCCAACCCTGAAGACAGTGAAAAGAATATTGGGGTACAGATACCTACTGCAGGGAGGGGGGAATTAGGTTTCTATTGGCTTGGATTTGGAGCGCAGATACACAATCCATTAGCAATCTGATCACTGACATTTGCAAAAGAGAAGCATAGGGTTGTCAGATCTCAAGGCCTGGACCTGAGTCTTCAGTTTTCATGGTTCATCTCCAGGTGGGAGATTGTGCACATTCTCCAGTTTATGATTTTGTTTTTTGCGCGTTGGGGGGTCAACTTCAGGCTAGAAGAAAAGACTGGGGACATCTCCAGATCACCAAGGAAAGCACCAGCTTGCTACAGTTTTCAAGACTTAATTCATTTGTTGCTGCACCTTGCAGAGACTTTGCGGGGGGGGGGGTGTCCATGTACTTACTGAGTTAGCTTCCTCCTTCTCTCCCAGTCCTTGAGATGCCAGGGCTTGGCCTCTACTCTGCTCTCTGCAAATCTTCTGGCTAGAAGCAATGAGACTAAATTAAATGTTCCTTATCCCATCTTCCTAAGTAAGTGAGAAGGAATAATCCCCTCATTTCATCTTGATCTAAGAACAGTCCCTTTAACTAAGATTTCTCAGTTAATTTCCAATGAGAAAAACATGTTCTCTCTTCCTCTCCCCCTCTGTATGTATTTCAATAATAAGCTGTGAGCAACTGTAACAGGTTCTTAATGCACAATGCTTAAAAACATCAGGTCTCGGGTTTTGGGATGGAAATCTCAGGGCCTGGGAGGATCCGGAACAAACAACACTATCTGTACACAATGCCACACACTTTTCTCCTCTAGTTCTGCACCTGTGAAAAATAATTCATATGGATTACACATGCTTAATGAAGGAATCAAAATGGGCACCAGTTAGCCACTCCTTTGCCCAGTCTTCCCACTGGGAGCCCATTTTGCCAGCATTACAGGCTAAACAATGTCACAGATGCTCCGGCAGTTACTGGATGACCATGCACCAGAGACAAGATAGTGGCTTGATACTTGCAAAATCAACTCCCCTCCCACCCACGGCACAGCCGTCAGGAACCCTGGCAGGTTGACGGCACAACCAGTGCCGACAGCGAGAACGGGCAGTGCCAGGGACAAGAGTGGCAGTGGAGGATGAGTTCATTGTAGACAGCCAGGGAGGGAGGGAGGGAGGGAAGGGGAGGTGGGAGAAGAGGGGGAAAAAAGAATGGGTTGCACAGATGATGCTTGGTGGCAGGAACTGCAGGCGTGTTGGCTTTCTGTCTGCCATAATGTGCCAGCCACCACCTTCTGCCACAGTGTGCCACCCCTTGCGCGGGAGTAGGAATCCCTCTCGTACATGCCGATGTATAGAAATAGCTCTGCTTAAACAGTGAGGGTGGTTTTCTTTACTCACGGAGGGAAAAATATACAAATGCACACCTCCATATGCTGTGCCCGTTCTGACCACCACCATCTTGCCACCATGCAGATGGGGAATGTGAGGCTTGCTGTGACCCCTCCAATGGGAAAAATGCATTTACTATTATGGGGGAGGGGGACATGCGAAAGATAATACACATATGTGGCAGGCACAAACATATGCCAACCTGCTGTGTTTGGGGCCCACATGGGTTCCATTCGCAATGCTATCTTTGCAGCCTCCCAGAATGGGGAGATGGCAATGCCTACCTGTCCCCCGTGCTTTCTCTTGATGTCGCAGACCCCTTCCTTTGCTGACCAACTGAGAGTTGAACCCCACCACTTGGATTTGGCTCAGCTCAGTGCAAGGGGGTGGTTGTTTGTCGGTTTTCTGCTCTGACTCATTTCCCCAAGCTGGTGGCAGGTTGCTTCATTCCCACGTGCCAGCTTTGGGAGAACGCCAGGCAAAGGAATAGAAGGCGGAGGGAAGAGCCCAGGGCCTGCCAACCCATGCAACGCTGCCAGCTCTTGGGAGGGCTTTGTGCAGGGAGCTAGCAGCAGCCATGCTGAGGACTAGGAAATTGACATTGTGGGCTACATAGCCAGGCATGGCTCAAGGGTGCTTCAGAAGATGGTGTGGTCCTGAAATGAATTAGAAGGCTCAGCCTTAAATGAGTCAGAAAGAGTTAAGGCAAAGGCTTGTGCTCAAGTGTGATCTTGGATATAGAATCCCACATGCTAGATTTTCTCAGGCCTCAGTTTTGCCCAGCTGTAAAATGGGAATGCTCAGGAAAGTGTCTCTGATCACTCTCTTTCTCAGAGTCTAGCCTACCATATATACTCGACTATAAGTCGACCTCATGTATAAGGTGAGGTCAGGTTTTGTGGCCAAAATGATAGGTTTTGATATGACCTGTGGATAAGTCGAGGGTGAAACTTATGGGTATGTAACAAAGGATCTAAAAGATGAAGCAAAAGAACAATGCAAAAGAACTTACAAAATTCCAGCAGGCATAACTGCTTGTGCTTATACTAAAGGCTGGATGGATGAGATAATAGATAGGGGTCAGTGCTCCCAAAACAGATTATGCTCTTGCTTTTCATCAGGGGATGGTTCCTTTTTAAATAAGAATTAAAGTGCACTACTTACATTGATCCATGTATAAGTCGACTCAGGTTTTTGGAGCCAATTTTTGACTAAAATTTCTAGACTTATACATGAGTATATACAGTACTTCATAGATATTTTTTAAAGGAGTAACATACCTTCACATGCCCTGTCCCTTACTCTTTGGAGGGCAGGTTATAAATATGACAAGAGAAACTGAAAAATAAAAGAAGCACTGCACTCATGCATCCTCTCTCTTCTAGATAGAAAGATGGGGGCTTTCAGGTAGGACTATCCCAGGCCCTGAGATTTCAGCACCAAACCTGAGACCTAGGAAGGGTGCCTTATGATATTGCAAGTGATGAGGATCTTGTGATGTTATTAAGAATGATTTGGTAAGCGTCAACCACGGCTGCACAGAATATGCCATTCAAATAACATACCCTCTAATTGTCCCAATTTGGCAATGGCACTCCTGATTCATCCTCTGCCTTCCTACTATTCAGCTGTTTTTAAAATGGTCCTGTTTCTCTATCCCTCTCCCACTTTTCCCCTTGCTCCTAGTTTACTTCAGTTGCTGCAGACTGAGTTTAAAATGCAATAGTAGTCTCTCCTCAATTAACTGAATGAGGGGAAAGGAGAGAAGGGAGACTCAGGTAAGAGAAACTACTGCAGCCTCTCAAGAGACCCCAAGCAGCTTTATTTTGGCTGGCTGTAACAGGCCTTGTGTCTTCTTCCTCATCAAGAACTTTTACCATCATGACCACACTCTGATATTGTTTGGCCACATGTGCTCTGGTTTTCATCTATGAACATAGGAGGGTGTGAAATAAAAGGCACCAGGCCTAACAAACCAGGTAAATAGATACATATACATATATTAGCACTGGTTGGCATGCTTTACCGCTACAGCATCTAAGGTTTCCTGGTGCAAAACATGAAGACTTCTTGAGAAATTCAGTATTCACTACCTACATAAGAGCCTTTGGCTTCACAAAGGAAAGAGACATGCTGGATTCCAAGGAAACATCTTCTTTGAATTGCAAATGGACATTAAAATTCTTTGAATTTGAAAATCTACCAGTGACCACGTGGGCAAAAAAAAAAAAGGTGGAGGTGACAGCCTGCAGATAGCCCTCCCCATCTGAACGAAGACCAGAAACAGAAAATGCAGGCCTATGAGTAACATCTTCAATTTCTTTCTCCTGTTTGCCTGATGAAGAAGCCAGTGTGACTTTGAAAACATGCAACATGTAATTGCGCATTTTGATTATTCCAATAAAGGTATCATTGTTTGGATGTTATTGAATTTGCTATATGGCCAACCCGACTACCCCTAGATACTTTTCAGGACAGGTCTTAGGACATTTCTCCACTATGCTTATGGACCCAAAAAGAGAGGCCAGAACCTGAGACCTGGGAAGCCTAAAAGGGGTTCAGTTCTGGCTGGACCTTAAGCTCTCAATAGTCTTCAACACTCATCTGAACCTGTCTCCCATTTTTCTACCTGTATTGCTCAGATCTGCACAAGGGAAAGGAGCAAAATGCCCCATGACTGGTTCTTATTTGGGGGAGTGTTGATAGAGGGGCAACCTAGATCCTGAACCTGGGTGCCACTGCATGTTCATAAGGAGATTTGGAGGGAGATCCTGAATATGTATATATGTGGTGTGTGTGTGGGTATGTGTGTGTGTGTGAATTGCCTCCTCCTGCCCCGGTTAATATGTAACCATGGCTTCCTGTGACAGAACAGTTCCTGGCCTAGTGCATAGACAGTGTTCAATAAATCATTGCAAGGGGGGGAGTGTTGCAGCTGCATCGGAGACGGTGAGAAGAGGGGGGAGTGGGGCGTGATAATGGAGATTGCTGAGCAGAGAGTGGGATAAATTATTCATTAAATAAATAAACATGGAGCGGGCGAGAAGGGAGCAGGCAAGGGGGGGGCAGAGGAGGCCCTGGCAAGAGGTTGGCAGGAAATATTAACCCCTCCAGCCACCCTGCTTGCATCAAAGGTGCATCAAAGGCATGGCAACATTGTGCCAATATGGCATTCTCCCCTTACAAAAAATAAAAAAGAGGTCCAGGTATGTTCACTTGCAATTTTTGGCCAGAATGCATCAGGTTTTCCTCGGAGCCAGGGGCTATGAAATACCAGCTGTTCTTTTCAGATAACATTGCCCTTCTGCCCTTTGCAACTTGGAGAAGATAAATGCATGGCCAGATCTGGAGGTTCAGGAAGAGAGCATGGCAGGCTCTGAGGGTTGTGGCAAAGCTAGAAGACAATCTCCAATAGCTAATAAAATAAAATCTTCATGGGCTGAGTCCACAGAATCTGTGTAGGCCATGGATGAAACCAGAACAGACTATGTAAAGGTTGTGGGAAGAGCCAACAGTTCTGTTGGTGAGGGCCAACAAAATTGTGGGTTGTAGGCAGAGTCCACAAGATCTTTGCAGGTTCAGGGAGGATCCACCAGAATCTTGGTGGGTCATGAGTGGATCCAAAAGAATCTTCATGGATGTAGCAAGCAAAACATGGGTGGTTTATGGGTGGAGGCAACCAAATCTTCATGGGTCAGGGTCTGGAATTATTTGTGGATCACCAGCAGATCTAGAATAGAATAGGAGGCATGCTTATCAAATTTGCAGATGACACCAAGGAGGAAATTCAAAATGACCTTAATAGATTAGAAAGCTGGGCCAAACGTTAAAAAATGTATTTCAACACAAAGAAAGTATGCACTTAGGGCAAAAAAATAAAAAAAATGAAATGCATAGAATATAGGATGGGAGACACCTGGCTACATGTAAATTATCTAGGAGTCCAAGTAGACCACAAGTTGACATGAGTCCACAACAGTGCAATGTGGCAGCTAACAAGGCCAATGCAATTTTAGGCTGAATCAATAGAAATATAGTGTCTAGATCAGGGAAGTAAATTGCCACTCTTTCACCTCTGGTCAGCCCCACCTGGAATATGTGTCCAGTTCTGGCACACAAATCAGGGAAGATGTGAGAAACTGGAGCGTGTCCAAAGGAGGGCAACTTAAAATGGTGAAGGGTCTGGAAACCATGAACCCTATGAGGAGACGCTGAGGGAGCTGGGGATGTTTCAGCCTGGAGATAGAAGGTAGAGGTGATATTAGCCCTGTTTAAATACTTGAAGGGATGTCATACTGAGGAGGAGCAAGCTTGTTTTCTGCTGCTCCAGAGACTCGGACCCGAAGCAATGGATGCAAGTCTGCAGGAAAGAGATTCCACCCAACATTAGGAGGATCTTCCTGACAGTAAGGGCTGTTCGACCGTGGCACATACTCCCTTCGCCGTAGTGTAGTGGAGTCTCCTTCCTTGGAGGTCTTTAAACAAGGGCTGGCTGGTAATGCTTTGATTGAAGATTTCCTGCATGGCAGGGATTGGACTGGGTGGCCCTTGTGGTCTTTTTCTTCCAACTCTATGCTTGATCGAGGAGACTCTTCAAAACTGTGGGCAAATACCACCAACCTCTTTTGTGATCAAACCCAGCAGATTCTTTGTGGACGTGCCAACACCGAATCAGAATGCTTCTATGTTTTTAGCAGTTCAAGTCAGATTAGACACAGGTTTGGCAGTGAGGACTCCTAAAACCAAGCTTCATTCAGAGTGGTTTTTTTTTACATACACATTCATAAGAGAAGCTGGGAGGGTTTTCGGAGCATGTGCAGAGGGCATAGGAATTGTTAACTGTCACACTGAGGATGTCCGATCAGAGAAGGGTGGGGCTTTGAGCAGGCACAGGTACCAGTGCTTATCTATTGATATGGGATAACTTCTTCTGTCTCCTGACCTCCAGCCAACTGAACCCAACTTCTTGAAACAGGAAGGAAAGAGGAACATAAATACACCCCATACATTTTGTTTAAGGTACAAAAAACCACAAATGCGGGAGGTTTTTTCCAGACGCGTTTGCACCAACACAAACAATAAACAAAAATAAAGTGACTAGAGAGCGGACAAAAAAAATATACCTTTTTCCCGAAAGTAAAAGGTGTCATTTTTATCCATTCATTGGCTTTATTTTCGTGTTATTCTGTTTGGAGAAATGTTGTCTGAAAACCTCCCGCATTGTGGGTTTTCCCCCCTAATTTTTAATCTCGTTTCTGAGTGGGATTCTTCTAGTGTGATAAGGTCCTATGTTGGGATTTTTTACTGGGATACAAAATCCCCTCAACTCAGACAAATTTTTTTTAAAGTCCAAGTGTGTGTGTGTGTGTTTTTAATGAACACACAGCCAGCAGATTAATCCTGTCTGATCTGAGAAGCTAAGTAGGGTCAGGCGGGGTTGTACTTTGATGGAGGACCTGAAGGGAAGGCCAGGTGTCGGTTGGCTGCATTTCAGATAAGAAATGGTAAACCACTCCTGGTTTCCTTGCCTAGAAAACCATAGGAATTCACAGCATTGCCAAACTTGACTGGCAACTGGAAGGCACATACACAAAGCACCCTAGCTTTCGCCCATCTTGTGACGGGGTTGAACAGCCCCATTCAAGTAGAAACTGAATATATGGGGTGGGTGTCTGTGCCAAAAGCACTAGTTGTAGCTGTTGCCACACTGATCACCATACCTCCAGCATTTCACAGATGAAAACTGGGATATGCGTGGCCAAGAAATATCGGAGTGCAGTCAAGATGGCAAATAATATAAATGAGGAAGAACAAGCCAAAGTAGGGGGGGGCTGCAGTATTTCTTTTGCCTGAGCATCCTGGGAAGCCACCCTCAGCCCCTCCTCTCTCAGCCTCCCTCTGCCTCTCCGTCCCTGCTGAGTTGCATGCAAACTCCTTTTGCACTTGAACTCATTTGCAGCAACTGAGTAAGCGGAGGTCAAGGAGAAAGTGATACCAGGGACATAGCTATGGTGGTCGCTCAAGTGCCATCAAATGGGCTGAGTCAGCGGCGCAGCAGCACACACCATTCATTTTCAATGGAAGGGGGGTCCGGACCCCAAGAACCCCCCCCCGGCTACGTCCCGGGTGAACTATGCTCTATGAGGGCAGTTTAGGGAGCTGGGGATGTTTAAACTTGGAAAAGAGGAGGTTAAAAAGTGATATGATGGCCCTGTTAAATATTGAGGGGAAGCTGAATTGAGCATGGAGCAAGCTTGTTTTGCTACTCCCATGGACACAGAGCAATGGATGCAACCTACAGGAAAAGAATTCCACCTCAACATTAGGAGACTTCTTGACACTAAGAGCTGTTCAACAGTAGAAGACGCCCTTGGAGAGTGGTGGTCTTCTTCTTTTGGAGGTTTTTTAAAAAGAGACTGTTGGCCATCTGTTGGATGCGTTGACTGTGTTCCACATAGTAGAACTGGTTTGGATTGGATGACCCTTGGGGTCTCTTCCAACTCTATGGAAATTTATCATACAGGGATGGGAACAGGGTCAGGATCGCTTTCCTGTCCTTATCCCATCCATGACTGCAATCGCAACAAAAGCCTTTCTTAAATGTAGCCTTGATCCTATCATTATCTTGTCATTCATTAATGCGAACTCCCTTAATCAAATGCCAGGACAATTCCATTTCAATGACGGGACAATGACAGGATCAGCACAATGTCATGTTGAAATCTTTTGCGTAATTACTGTCACGCATTCGGGACGACAATGTTCAGGTAACGCTGACATCATGTAACTCCTTTCTGCGATTTGCGCAGGAAGACGGGACAAGACGTCCTTTTCCCGTCTGATAATCCCCTATGATTCATGTTAGGAGCGAAGAGGAGGTGGGACATTTGAAAGCGCCTGAAAATGAGGCATGATATCGGATAATCAGGACTGTCTGATAACTTGGGACATTTGGAAGGTTATATTTTACTGGTTCAGAAATAGAAAATTATATCTCAGCGGGAAATGGTTCGTATTTCACTAGCACATCCCTTCCTATGGCACGAAAGGCACACCAATGGAGAGAACTTCCACAAACCACTCAGTTCACCCAGATCCCACAGTCTGTGTGTGTGTGTGTGTTGTGTGTGTGTGTTGTGTGTGTGTGTCTTTCTGCCCTCCCCCCAATTGTGCCCATTGTTCTTATTTCCTGTTTCCTTTTTTAGCGACACGGCACTCGTTAAAATTGAATGAGGTCTCATGTTCGTCGGGTTGAGTCAATGTCTCCTCCCTCCAGCTTGCCCGATTCCCCTGCGAATTCTGATGGGGCTAACCCTCATCCGCCCCATCGTGGTGGGGGGGGCGATGCAAGGGAGATCTGCCCCCAAGGTATAAAGTGGCTTCTCACACGGCAGGTATTTACGCCGAGAGGGAACCTGCAGAGTATAAACGAGAAGATGCTAAGCTTCGGGTCTTAAACAGATTCCGTGCATTGGCTTCTCGAATATGCTCCAGCTTTTCGGCTGAATTGTAAAGGCATTTCTCCCAGGTGCTGCACCTATTTTACCTTTAAAGTTCTATGAAAAAACAAAGCAGATTCATTTGCCTAAGCCACCCACTGCCCAAATTAATTCAGCCGACTCAGCCTATGTCCACCATTGAATCGCCAGTTTGACTCAGTCCCACCTATGTGCCTGGCCTGTTCTTGAATGTCCTCCAGATCATCAAGTTCTGCCCATAAACTCCTCCACACCATCGTGGGCTATGGCTCGCCCATAGAGTCTGCTATTCCAGTCTCAAATCTATCAAGTATACCTGGTCTCCACTGTGAATTTTCATTCTCTCCAGCTACCTTCTATATCCCAGATTTTGCCAGGCCCAACTCATACATAAAGCCATCTGCTGGACTTCACTTTTTGTATCTCTCTTGTATGAATTTTGAATTTCACTGCACAAGGTTTTCCTGTGGTACTGAATTTAAATTGTTTATTTGCCATCAAGTCACCAGAATGGGGTGCGGAAAAGAGTACTTAGGATCCAGGATAACCAAGAAGACAAACAAATGGGTTCTTGAACAGATCAGACCAGGCTCCTTGGAAGCAAGATTATCAAGTTGAGACTATCGTACTTTGGCCACAATCCTGAGAGGCACATATCACTAGGAAAACAATAATGTTGAAAAGGTAGAGGCTTAGAAGAAGAGAGGGAAAACTACAAACCGAAGGACAGACTCAATCAGGGGGTTGTAGGCACGGGATTGCAGGATCTGGGGCAAGGCAAGTAGAGGATAGGGATTTTTGGAGCCAGAGTAATGTAGTGAATCCCCACTTGGCCATGAAACCCACTGTGTGGACTTTGAGCAACTCATTTGCTCTCAGTCTCAGGGAAGGCAATGGCAATCTCCCGTGAACAAATTTTGCCCAAGAAAACACAAGAAGATACCATAAGTCAGAAAGGGTTGATGCCAACTACTACCACAAATGGTTAGTTGGATTCCCTATTCTTGTAATTTGGATCCATGGTTGACGTTCTAGCCTCTGGAGCAGCAGAGAAACAAATTGGGCCTCATCTTCTAATGCATCCTTCAGATATTTCATATGGCTATCATGTCACCTCTCATTCTCCTTCTCTAAGCTAACATATCGATTCTTCCTAAGTCATTTTTCATAAGGCTTGGTTTCTTGACTTTGGACACATTGCAGCTTGTCCATGTCCCTCGAACTGTAGTGCCCAGAACTAGGCCTACTATTCAGCTGAAGTTCTGAACAAAGTAGAGTAAAAACGCTACTATGACTTCCTTTGATCTGTACACTATGCTCGACTATTGATGCGTGCCTAAATTGTATTGCCTTTTGGCCCACTGCATCACATTGCTGGACTCATGTTTAGCCTGTCATAGTACTAATACCCCCTAAATACTTTTCACATGTGTTGCTTTTCAGATCCAGTGTCCCCATCTCCTATATTTTGTGCATTTCATTTTTCCTGCAAACGTATTAGCGTAACATTATACTCGGCTGAAATTCATTTTGTAAGTTTTTGTCCAGCTTCTCCAATCCATCAAGGTCCATTTTTAATTCTATTCCGTCCTTCAGGGCATTAGCTTACCTCTTTAATCTGGAGTCATCTGCAGATTTGTCATCGTCCCGTCTATTCCGTCATCTAATTATTTATAAAGATGTCAAACAACACTGGGCTCAGGAGCCAGGACAAGATTCTGAGGCATCCAACTAGCCACTTTCCCCCCCAAGAAACGAAGAGCAATTCTCTGGGTTGGTCTCCAACCAGTTATGAATCCAGCTAACATAACAACGTCTGTCCCCTAGTTCCACCAACCTGGTTGCAGAACATCATGGGGGCCTTTGTCAAGATCATATGAATATGATCACGAACCACCGTTCCATACACACTTTGGTGACACCATACATGAACAACAGAAGTCATAGAGTGGAAGGAATCCTCATAGCCATCAATCTTAACCCCTGCTGCAGCAAGAACTTCAACTTGAACATACCAAGCAGGCAGCTCTCAGCCTCTTGTTAAATAGTTTCCAGGAGATGGATCTACCACCCTCTCGAGGTAATCTGGTTCAAATGGGCCACCCCCCCAACCGCACCTATCGACTACTGTCAAGAGTTCCATTCAAATGTTCCTTTTAATCAAAAAAATCTAACTCTCTTGTACTTAAAACACAACATAGCCTGTCCTTCTTTCTAGAATTCCCTTAATGGAGGTCTTTTAAGCAGAGGCTGGATGGCCTCATGTCAGGATGCCTTTGATGTTTGATTTCCTGCATGGCAGAATGGGGTTGGGTGGTGGCCCTTGTGGTCTCTTCCAATCTCATGATTCTGGGTGACAGCAGAAAACATGCCGACGTCTCCTCTCTGCAACAGTCCTTGAGGTATTTAAAAAGTATCACCAACTTCTCTTTACCAACAAACATGCCCAGGCCCTTCAACCTCTCTGAATAGTGGTTTATTCTCCTACCTCTTATCATCCCTGTTGCTCTTCTCTTAACCTACTCTAACTTGCCTATGTCTTTTTTAAAATGATGACTCAAGAACTACAGATGGACTGCAGATAAGCTCGCAAGCCTCAGCATATAGTGGGCTATTATTTCCCCTACTTGGAAACTGTGGTTCTATTAATGTAGGCCTAAAATTGATTTTCCTTCTTTTAACTTCTCACACACTCAGCAATCCCAAGCTCCTTTTCACAGGTACGCTGCTGCTAAACATGGCCCCATAGACAGGCCAAAAAAGCTGCTTCGAGTCACTTCAGAGGACAGTATTTTCTGTTTAAATGATCATGCGTTACTAAGAGCCCCGAAAGCTGCACCAAAACTGTGTTCCAGTCCTTAGGACCTGGATCGTGGCTTTGGTGTTGCTTCTGGACTCTTAGGACACATGTGCATCATTTAAACAGCATCCTCTAAAGTGACTCGAAGCAGCTTTATTTTGGCCTGTCTATATGGGCCTAAGTGTCCCCATCCTATGCTGTGCGTTTTATTTTTGTAGGCTGCAATGTACATTTTGCATTTTTCTGTGTTGAATTTAATTCTGTAGGTTTCAGCCCATTTTTCCTGTTCAGGAATGCTAATTTGATCAAGAGAAATGTTAGGCAGAATCCCATGGACAGAGATATGAAAGGAAAAAGATAGCGAGCGTTGGTGGACTATCATGAAGAAGAAACTGCAACAATTACAACCACAAATTATTGCATGGAAAAAGAAAAATGGGAACAAGCTGAAAAAGCCAATGTGGCTGCAGAGCAAACTCAAGAAGGAAGTGAAAGGAAAAAGGAGCATGTATAAAGAATAGAAAGAATTAAGTATCACCAAGGAAGAATGCAGATGTGTAGCCCAGGCTTGCAGCAATAGTGTAAGGAAAGCTAAAGCTCAAAAGGAGCTGAGACTGTCAAGGAAAGGAAGAGCCCCCCAAAAAAGGATTTTTTCCAAATATGTTTGAAGCAAGAGAATGATGAAGGACACAGCTCATCAAGGATGATAAAATGCTTCACACACACACACACCACACAAAAAGAGGACTGTATACTTCCATGCATCAGCAGAGAACTTGGTAAAGAATCTGGGTTGCAAATCAAAATTGATAAGGACTTAGTCAGGAATCATCTTGATAACCTAAATGAGATCAGATCTGCAGGGCCAGATGCACTGCGTTCCTCGTTTTGCTTTTTAAAGTTAACTACAGGCCAGTCAGCCTGAACTCAACACCAGGAATAATATTAGAACGGATTACACAGATGTCTGTCTCCAAGTATCTTGATGACAATGCAGTAATTAGTTGGAGAGTAAAATCCTGCCAAATTAACCTTATATCTTTTTATCAGGTCACTAGTTTAGTAGATGGTGGGAATGCTTTGGATGTCATTTATCTGGATTTCAGCAAAGCATTTGGTAAGGTCCTCTGTAACATTTTGATTAGAAATCTGACTAGGTAAGGAATAGATCAGCGGTACTCAGGCCTTTTACCCTTGGGACCCCCACTTACATCTACATGCAGACATCCCCCCCACCCTCACTCTATGTAGTACAGTTGCCCCTCCGTTTTCACAGACTTCAGATCCGAAATAAATAAAATGGAACTCGAGAGAGACAAATACATTTAGGCCACAAAAACCAAATGCATGAGTACAGAATGGGGGCTACATGGCCCAACAGTACTATATGTGAAAAGGACTTTGGGATTATCGTTGAACATAAAGTGAACATGAGCCAGCAGTATGATGCTGCAGCAAGGGAGGCAAGTGGTATATTAGCCTTTCCAAATCGAAGGAAGTAGTAGTTCCATGGCATTGGTTGGGTGTCATCTGGAGTACTGTGTTCAGTTTTAGGTGCCTCATTTGAAGAAGAATACAGAAAAACTGGAGTGAGTTCAGAGAAGGACAATAAGGATGATAAGAGGTATGGAGAACAAAACATATTGAAGATGAAGGAGCTGGGCATGCTTAGCTTGGTGAATAGACGATTGAGGAGTGACAAGTTCACACTCTTTAAATACCTCAAGGGCTGCCACAAAGAGGAGAATGCAGGCTTGCACTTTGTTGCCTCAAAAAGTAGAATTTAGGTCTAATGATTTTAAGTTACAGGAGGGTAGATTTTGGGTGACCATTAGAAGGAATTTCTTAACCATGACAGCGATTGACAGTGGAACCAATTGCATAGCAAAGTGATGGCATCTCCTTCTCTGGACACCTTCAAAAAGAGGCCGGACAGCAACCTTCTGGGGAGGACGCTCTAGCTTGTGATCCTGCACTGAGCCAGTGGTTGGATCTGATCTTCCAACTCTATGAAGACAGAAATGCTAACCATCTGGGGCAGGGGGTGAAAAATGGGATGAAATGGAACACCTTGAAAAAGGGCTTGGTGGGCTTGTTCCGTGGCAACCTGAACCAAAGAGCTCTCTAATGCAACATTTTGTTGCTGGTCGCACTAGTCCAATATTTTGTCTGTATTAAATTATTTTGAATTATTCACCAATTCAAGTATAAAACACTAATGTGGCTCAACACACTGAAATTCTTCCATTACCCAGTGAAACAGCACCCAATCAGTGTTCTGCTAGTGTAAAATGGAGTGAGGGGGTGGAGGAGGAAGAACATGGGAAGGAGAGTAGCTGTGGGCCTCTGCTCCCTTCCCCTCCAATCCCCAGACCCCCAACTCAAAAAAGGATTATAGTAAAGGATTAAACTGTCCCTTCTTGGGTTTCAA
>NC_056530.1:35252646-35260967 GCF_019175285.1 Sceloporus undulatus | reverse complement strand
GAAGCCGAAATCCAACTGCCTATTGCCTTCAGTCCTGCTCCTAAAAGAAGAGCAGACTGGGGTGGGACCAGAGTCTAGTGTTGCCAGCCACCTGCAAGGCTCACTCCAGTTGGGTGACACAACCACTGACAGGAACAGGAGAGAGCAACAATTCCACTTGGCTTCCATTTCCTCTCAATTCAACGACTGGGGCCGAAGGATGAGGAAGGAGAGGCCACGGGAGAATGTGGGATCCTGAAATGCCCCTTTAGGGCATCTGACTACCCACCCTCCCAAAAACTAGAAAGCCCAGATCTGGGGAGCAGGTATTTAAGAAACACCAGCACTCTCCGTACAAAATGAAGGCGATTCCCTCGTAATTCCAAGAAATCAGGAACTTGGGTCTATGGAGGAGGAAGGTGTCAAAAAAGACCCCACCCCAAGTTTTCGCAAGCCTGGACCCCAAGTCCAGCTGCATCTTCCTTGGGCCGGTGAAATGTCTTCAGAGCAGCCTAAGTGCGGAGGGAGGGCCGACCTTTCCTGGAGGATTTTTTATGGTTTGTCTAACACCCAGCGACCAACCCCAGAAGGGCAATTCCACCCCTAATTTATCCCCAAAACCCCAGCACAAGGATACGGTGCCGCCCGGCTTGCAATCCAGCCAGCTCTGCCGCACTGCTTCGCCCTAACATCCCCGACCCGCCGGCTCTGCGGCCGCACCCCCCAACAAACCGCCATGCCGCTGCCTGCCACCACAAAAACAAGGGTCTAGGACCTTGGCGGACGTTTGAGGGTGAGAAAAAGATAGGACCCAAATAATAGTGGGTATGGGTCCTGCCAAGGTCTTCTCTACACCCCAAAAAAGGCAGTAGTTTACTGCTATGGAGGTAGGTCCCGGTATGACTACAAATGGCTCAATTGGGGGTCCATGATGTAGAGAGCCTCCCGGAAAGATGCCAATCAAGGCCCTTTGCCAGGTTAGGCTGCCGTCCGCCACTGCCAGGGAGCCCAGTGCATTTTGGTCCGGCTCTGCAGAGCAACTTCTACCTGAGCCCTTTGTGCAGCTCCCCTAGCAACTCCTTTCCCTTCACATTCACACACACATGCTTCAACACAAGCTGCACGGCCCCACACCTCCCGCCACACACATCCACTAAAGTCAGCCAGGTTAGAAAGCCTGACCATAGGAAGGTAGGTGGGGTTGTCCCCGCCAAAGGGGTCCCGCCTCCGCCCCTCTGCCATTGTGCGGTGCCCGCCAGCACCGATTCAAGAGGCACAATTTATGGGCCTGGGCTTCCGCCTCAGATCACACTCTCAAAGGAGACAGTGCTCCCTCCATACACAAAAGAGAGTGGCAAGCAGAGGAGGCGAGAGGGAGAGGGGGACGAACAGAGGGCGTGAGACCCAGTCGCACAAGGACGACAGACAGCCAGGCAGACTGGCTGGGAAGACGGGCTTGGGGTGCGGGAGAGAAAGATGTCACCATTTGGGGGAGCAGGAAACATATTCCCCGCTCAATTTGTCCCCACTCCTTCAGTTTTAAATGGCCACTCCCAAGGAAAATGGAAGCATTAGGGAAGGCGGCACTCTGCCAAGGCGCAGGCAGGAGGACAGTCGCTCCAGCACAACTGGGCCACAGCGACTCCAGGCCTAGAGAGCCAGCCTGCCTCGAGCCACACGGCCACCCACTTTTGCGACTGCGCTGAGCAACCTGAGCGCCAGCCCAGTTGCCGTGTCCTCTGGGGTGGTGGTAGTAAGGCATTAGGGATGCGGCACAGGTGCCGTTGTTAACTCCCCCCATTGATCTGGCTCCCGCGGTGTCGCTCGGCAGCCATGACAATTCCAGTTATTACTTTAAAAACCCCATTGATTTAAGGGGGAAAGGAGGAGGAGAGAGAAACCCACATAAAAATAACACCAGTGATGAATGGTTCCACTGCTTGTCTCTCTCTCTCATTTCTCTCTGAAACAGGCGCACTTGTGGAGGCCAAAGCCACAGGCCAAGGGCCTCCTTATGCACTGGGGCAACTGGGTCTGTGGATCTGATCCCATCCCTCCACAGAGAGAACACCATGCCTCTCTTCACAGTAGCCCACCAGAAGGGAGAGTGGGTGAGGAGGTGGCCTCTGGGGGGGGCCAGCACTTTCTACTGGATGGCAACCATATTCTGGCCATGGCTACCACCACAGAGCAATTCCAAGGGACTGGATGGGGACGGGAGAGGAAACCAGACAGCTTTGTTCTTGCACAAGGTTGTCAGCCGGCCGCTGGGACTCCGAGGGGACCACACATGAATGCATAAGGAGAGGACGGTTGTTCTAAAACCCAGCCACAAAACTGCCACCTTGACTCCTCCTCAGGTGGGGTGGCAGGCATGCCTCCTCCTCTTGAACCCCATGTTCGGAGCCAACACATGGCGGGCACCTTTCTCCACACGTACACACCCCCACGCTGCTTTGGAAGCCAAAGAAACACAAAATGGCGTGAGGCGAATATTTTTTATTCCTCATCTCCTGGGGACACTCCACAAGGAGAAGACATTCAGACTCCCTCCCATAAAACACTATCCTGAGGAGACGCCCCTCGACCCCCCCCCACATAAATAATAGATTCCCCCCCAATAAACTAGTTACTATGTATTTCCAAGGAGAAGCCACTCCGACTGCCCCCCATAAAACCCCTCCAGCTCTTAATGTCCATGGGTGTCACGCTCCCAACACACCCCAGTGGTTCAGGGAGGAGCTATGGGCCTCCTTTCCACATGCACAACTACACACCCCCTCCACCTCCCTCTGTGGCCACTGGGAAGGAAGGGTCCTGGTGAAGAAGGCAAAGACAGATTGGCCTTTTCTGGGTGTTTTAAGAGTGGGAAGGGACTGTGGGATCCCTCAAATCCTTTAGGAAGGGACCCTGGGATCCCTCAAATCCCTTTAGGAAGGACCCCGGGATCCCTCAATCCCTTTCAGGTTCCTTTTCAGGAAGAGACCATGGGATCCTTAAACACCTTTCAGGTCCCTTTTAGGAAAGGACCCTGGGATCCGATCAGTCCCTTTCAGGTTCCTTGCCAGGAAAGGAGACCATGGGATCCCTTTCCGATTTCTTCAAGGGAGACTGATTCCACCTCGGCCTCTTGCAGGGTTCGATTCGCCATCATCAATTCGGCCTATCTTGACACAACGTGTGTATTTTAGTCTGTGTGTGTTGTTTCCAAAACCTCACCAGTCCCCAAAGGAGGCCTGCGTTGCCTGGCGTTGCACGTGCCACGGGCACCCTGGGATGGGAGGCAACGCAAGAGCACCTTGCACGGTGTGTGTTGTGTGTTGTTGTGTGTGTGTGCTGTGTGTGTCTTTGTGTTCTTCATTGCCAGTCCAAACCCAGCCACCTTCCTGAGAGTGTGCTGGTGCACGGTGGCCTGTCATCCGGAGTCACACCTAGGCTAAGAAATAGGTCATGCCAAGACAAGAGGCACATGGCAGCACAGGAGGGTCTTGGCTGTGCCTCTGAGTGAGGAGAAGCATGGGGCAGGGGATGCTGGTGGGGGGGGGGCTTTGTCTGTGCCCCCCTCTATCCCAGACCCCCCCTCATAAGAAGGCCAGCCAAGACCCTCCTGGGATGCCCATGTATGTCTCTGTGTGTGCCACCCCCAATTCTTGAGGGGCAAAGGCAGCCAATTCCCCACCTTCACCCCACAGGCTCTCCCCCCCCACTTCCCCTCCTTCCCCCCTCTGCTTCCCCCTTCAACCAGGGCCTCTTCCAAAGGGAAAACCCGACGGAGGGGCAGAAGGATAAACCTAAGATTTCCCCCTTTCTCCCACCCCAAGAAGAAGGAAGCCTGATGCAAGGATCCTGGGAGGAGGGAAGGGCAAAGAAGAAGAGGCGGGGGTCCCACTAGCACAGAGGCCAGCGGAGGGGAGGGCAGCCTCATGTTGCACACTGTCCCTACACAAACACAAACACACACCGGCAGAGAGGGACAAGCAGAACCCCACAACCTTCCTAGGCATTCCGATCTTCTCCCCACAGTGCCTCCTTCTCCCCCACCCCCTAAATCCCCAAACCCCTCCAGATATTCCGATCCCCCCATTTGCACGTGTCACCCTCTCCCCCCACTGACCCCCCCAAGCCCCCAAATCCCTGTAGGTCTTCCAATCCCCCTTTGCCCCCCCCCAAATTCCTCCAGGTCTTCCCATCTCCCCAACCCCCCCGATTCTTGTGATCCCCCCTCTTGACACGTGCCACCTCTCCCCCCAAATCCCCCAAACCCCTTCAGTCTTTCCGATCCCCCCTTTGTCCCCCAATCCCCCAAATCCCTACAGGTCTCTTGATGCTCGCCTTTGCCCCCCAAATCTATCTAGGGCCTGATCTCCCCAACCCTCCATTTCTTCCGCCCCCCCTTGCCCCCCCAATCCCTCCAGAGGTTGATCCCCCCTTGACACGCCCCAAACCCCGTAGGTCTTCCGATCCCCCCTTTGCCCCCGTCCCTCCCTCCCTCCCTTCCTCCTCCTCCTCCGGGGACTCACTGCGGGTTGAGCTGTTCCAGTGGCGGCGTGCCGGTTGCCGCGGCTCCCCGGGCAAAAGGCAGGGCACGGGAGCAGCGGGGGCAGCGGCAGGGCGGCCATCCCGGCCCAGGAGCCTCGCCACCACCGCCTCGCCTCCACCAGCATCCACCCCGGAGAAGCCAGCACACAGCGCGCAACCAGCTCCTCCTCCTCGCCTCCTCCGCTGCTGCTGCTGCTGCTGCGTTCCAGGCGCGCCCCCCGTCCTCTCCGCGCGCGCGCTCCCGCCCCCGCTTCATTCGCTCAGCGCCCGGGAGGGTCCCTGGGGGCCCTCGAAGGACAACCGCCCACAAAGGGGCGGGGCGGTCCTTGCCACGCCCCATGTGCCTTTCTTTTCCCCGCCCCCTTTTCTCTTCCCAAAAGGTAAAGGGGGTGGCCATGGCCAGCCCTGGAGGAGACCCTCTGGAGGAGACCCTGGCCAAGGCACACTCTTTCAGCCTCAGAGGGTGGCCAAGTCAACCCCACAATAGGGCACCCTCCATTCAGAGGCCTATAGACTCTAGGAGGTGGCTTCTCTCATCCCCTCACCATGAGGACCAAGGGTTCCTGAGCATGAGCATGCCTCTGTCATTAGCACAGTGGTTCCCAACCTTTCTATGCCGCTCCCTTTAATACAGTCCTCATGTTGTGGCGACCCCTAACCCAACAATTATTTTCATGTACATGCAATATTAATAATAAAATAATAATTAATAATAATTTGTTTTATTTATTACCGCTTTCCAAAGATCATAGCGGTGAACAGCAAGTAAGCTAATTAGCAAGTAAATAGTGTTTTCCAATGGTCTTAGGGGACCCCCGTGAAAGGGTCGTTCGATCCCCAAAGGGGTCCGACCCACATTGGAACCACTGCTTTAGCACCTCCCTGATTCTCCACTTTTGAGGTTTCTAGCTGTGTGCCTTCCAGTTGTTTCTGACTTATGGCCACCTGTCAATGGGATTTTAATGGCAAGGTTTGTACAGAGGGGGGTTGCCTTTGCCTTGCTTTCCCCTGAGGCTGAGAAAGTGTGATCTGTCCAAGGTCTACCAGAAGGATTCAAACCCTGGTCTAAACCCGAAACCACTAGGCCATGCTGGCTCTTAAAAACACGGGTTAAACTTGTGTCAAGGCTGTTTATGCATCCGTAAGCCACCATTAGAAGAAAGTGTGCCGGAGGACCCCAAGGGCTCAAGAGCGCAATCCAAGTGGGAGTGCCTCTGAGATTAAACAGAGGGCTTTTCCTTCCAGGATCACAACCAAAGATGCAGACATCTGGCACAGGAGGTTATGGGGGGAGCAGCGTCTGCTTCCAGGCTAGCTGTAGGAGGCCCCCTTCGGCCTGGTAAGCTCTCCGCTTAGGAAATAATTGCTGCCAGGTGGCAAACATCTGGAAGGGGAAGCTGGAGGTGGTCTTTCAGTCCGACCCCCACCCGGCCAGCGTCCAGGAACAGAGCTGAAGGCAGGTTTTGATCCTGAGAAAGAAAGAGCAAGAGGTGCCAGCCTCAGAATGGTTTCCAGTGCTTGGCAACCCCCATGGAAGAAGAAGAGAGTGCCTTTGAACATGTGTAAAGTGCTTTCTCTCCCCTCTTCACTGAATTATTATTATTATTATTAGTTTTTTGTGGGGTTTCGGGCTATGTGGCCATGTTCTAGAACATTTTATTGCTGACGTTTCACTAGGATCTATGGTTGGCATATTATTATTATTATTGTTATTGTTATTATTACCTCTTACCGCCTCTGCCCATGGATTGAGGCAGGGAACGACAACAGGTTAACAAATTAACAACAGATGAACAAATCCACAACATCGGTTTAAACACACAGACACACACTGGTGTAAAAGAACAAATCAGACAACACATATTAAGACAATCCACATTTTAAATTCACCCTCTGAAATTCAGAGTTTAATGGCAGTTAACCCTCTGCCTCCTCCCAAAGGCAAGTGCCTTTTCCCCTTTCCAAGATCAGCTTCCACCCAAAAGAAGAAAGGATGTGCCGGACTGCATCTCCCATCATCCCTGGCCATGTTGGGCATTGCAGCCTGATACCCCTGAAGGGTACCTGGTTTAGGAAGAGCATTCCATTAGAGGGAATGTGGTGCATCTCTCTTTCTTTCTCTCCTCAATTTCTCTTATATCTCTATTGTGAACAAGAAGAAAGTAAAGATGTTTGCCTTGGCATGGTTTGTGGCATACATGGCAGAGCCCACCTCAGTGGCAGAGCATCCCTGGGACTCTCCTGCCACCTTTCCTCCCAGCACCTATCCAGGGAGCCCCATGCCAACCTCTGAAACTCTTGAGATTGTGGAGCTAACAGGGGGGGAGAGAGCACACATTCCTACATACCCACAAGAAAGAGAGAGACGTAGCACCAGCCAGGACCCAGCTCCTTGCCTGAACATGCCAAGCTGTGGCCCAGGTTGGCTCAGGCGTGTCAGGAATGCTGTCCAAAGCCTGAGGCCAAGGTGCGAACTCTGGCCAGGGATGAGGAAGGAACAGGGCCAGAATGACCGCACCCTTCCTTCCCGCTTGGAAAGGGCTGAGGCCAACAGAAGAAGGGCTTGTTCTCAGGAGGAAGAGGAGGCATATATATATATATATATATATATATATATATATATATATATGAAAGAAATGGTGAAAAATGGTGTCACTTAAGTTTTGAGAAATCCTGATGAGAAGAATCCTAGACTGATGAGAATCTTAGCAGTCTGAGATGTACTCTATGCAAACATTACATGTGATTTTCCATAGGGACATAATGTTCTTCTGTGCAGAAAATCATAGCATGCTCTGCACAGAAATTGCCATTTTTCCACTTGTGCAAAAAAAATATGTACATTTTTGCATAGAATCTTGAACTGAATTGTCTTGAAAACTGCACCGTTTTTGAATAATTTTTCAGAACATTAATAACATTCTTGAAATTACTCATTGCCTCCTTGGAGGAGAAAACTGGGCAAGAATGACATCCCTAGGTCTCATGTCAATTGGTTCCCTCGGGCTCCATGGACTAAAATTCAAACTATGATCAGACCAAGAGGCAGGAGAGAGTGGGATCGATAGACGAACCCAGAGAGGGCTGAGGTCCCATTTGGCAAAAGCAAGAGTGTCTGACTTTTCTTGCACCACTTTTTATTATGTATTACTATTTAGACCAAGGAGCCCATGTATCCCTCAAGGCTGTTCTTTCAGCCCTCAGCCCCTCCAGGCTGCCTTTTTTCTAGGAATACACTGTGGCTGCATCTGCACTGCAGAAATAATCCAGTTTGACACCACTTTAACTGCTATGGCTTTGTGCTTCGGAATCCTAGCAATGGTAGTTGTATAAAATATTTAGCCTTCTCTGTCAGAGAGCTCTGGTGCCACAACAAACCGCAAATCCCATAATTTCATAGCATTGACCCACAGTGGTTAAAGTGGTATCAAACTGGGTTATTTCTTAAGTACGGACGCAGCCTGCATCTCCAGGAATGGCGGCTAACTTTTTAAGAGGTTGCAGACCCACTCCACATCATCTACCATTAAAGCACACAGGAGTGGAAGGTAGCTACTTTCAGATTTGCTCCCTCTCCTCTCATACTTTGATATTTTTGGTTGTCTGTATGGTCCTTGGAGGGCACTAGGATAGAAAAATCATCATCATCATCACCATCGCCACCACCAATTTATATAGTGCCATTGATGTGCAGGCGTTTTACAGTAGAACAACCAAAGCCAAATAGGTTCGGCCAAAGGCCTACAATCTGAAATAAATGTGCATACACAAATAGACACAGAGGAAAGGAAGGAATTATAAAG
>NC_056530.1:35238603-35252546 GCF_019175285.1 Sceloporus undulatus | reverse complement strand
GTTTTGCAGTGGCCTCTGGAGGCTGCAGTTGGAGTAGCAAAGTAGCTCTGCTCTGGGCCCCACAACAAACTCTAACTCCCAGAATTCCATAGCCTTGAGCCAGGGCAGTTAAAGCGGTGCCAAACCGGGTTAGCTCTCCAGTGTGGATGCAGCCCAGGATGACACAAACATTGTATTGGTATTTTAAAAACTCAAAATTCAAAACAAAACTACAGCCAGAAATACCCACTTTCCCTGTTCTACAGGAGTCCATTAACTTGAAATTTGTATCTTTCTGATTCCATCTCTTGGGTCCTTATTTTGCCCTTTGGAACAACAAATAACAAGTCTACTGCATCCTTTTGAGCCTTCTTTTCCTCCTAGGTTGATCCATCTCTTGTGACTGTTGCACCTTCTTCTCTTCCACTAGGTATCATGTATGGCAGTTGTATATTCATTGCAATGTTTGGCGTCTACATACAGCGCATACAACGCGTTGTATGTGCCTGGTACTATCCGTCCCGGGAGCGGGTAAGTGACATTAATGCACACCCACAAAAGAACACTCACTTCTTCTCTCCAGGCAGAAGATGTTACTCCTAGTCCAGAAAAACAAATGACCTGGCCTAGGCTGATCATTTGTCTCTTTTCTCTTTTTCAGCGGTGAGTAACTTGTCTCACTGGCTTAAGCAGTAGATTTGGAAGTGAAGACATTCATAATGTCAGTCTGCATTGGCGCGCTTCCCTAAGGAAAACCCAGAAATGTGGCCAGCTCTAGTTGATTCATAACAACCAACTAGTCCTATCAGTTGCATTTTCATCCCCATCAAAACCAGGTCGAGGGCAAAGCTAATGGCTTTTCTTTGCCCATTCAGGACCATGCTGCCACATTACATTCTGCATTACATTAAGGGTAGATTGTGGTGTGATGGTTTGAGCATTGGGCTTCGACTCTCAAGACCAAGGTTCAAATCGGCCTCAGAGGAAGGCAAAGGCAAAGCCCCTCTGCACAAATCTTACTAAGAAAACCCCATGATAGGGTTGTCTTAGTGTTGCCATAGCTCGGAAACAATTTAAAGTCACATAGCAACAACAAAGGTCATAATAATATAGGTACAATAACATCCAAAACCAGACACCCCTTTGTTAAACAAAGAACATTGAATCCCAAGAAAAGCCTCCATGCTGTTGCATAAGGAAAATATTAGGTGCTGTTTTGGTAAAACATGCCAAACGTACTCCTAGTTTTAAAAAAATGTTTTAGATTTGTTGGCAGTCAAAACTTCAAACAATAAAGTCCCAGTCCATTGGTTCTCATTGGCTCCCTCTTTAGGATTCTCCTGTAGTGGTTAAAATGTTTTCACATCCAGGAAACATATTCAGGGGTATCCATATTGACCACATAGTTGACCATATAGCAAAGTACAATAACATCATTTTTTAAAAAGTGGGAGTACGTTTGGCATGTTTTACCAAAACAGCACCCAAAATTTTCCTAATGCAAAAGCATGGAGGCTTCCCTTGAGAGCTTCAATGTTCTCTGCCTAACAAAGGGGGCTGTGACCCCACAAAGGATGGAGGCATCTTGGATCTCCAAAGAAGTACCTTTTTGTATTGCTAATGGAATTCAGAATTTATCTCCTGGACTTTGGAATGCTTTTATCCCAATGCCACATGGCCAGAAGGAGAAGGATGTCTCCAAATCATGGACCCTCTCAGTTACCTTTTTGTATCTTGTCCTCATACTGCTTAATCCTCTGGGCAACTTCATCCATTTGCTCACCCTGGTTTTCCTCCCTTTCTAGGAGTGGGTGTGCTACCTCTACAACACCATCCTGACTCGCAGGACAAGCTTGTCACAAGCCATACTTAAGGCTGTAAGGGAGCGGTCGGCAGATGGGGGTCATAGGAATATATTCCTCATCTTTGCAGCAAAGTAAGTTGGGGTGGTCGGATCTCATGCATACAGGATCTACTCTGTGTGTTCAAATAAAGACAAATAAAACCAAAGACTGTGAAACCTTTAAAAAAAAACCACACCAAGTGATGGAACTAACCTTCTCTCTCTTGGGTAGATAGGCAGTACAGGGGCCACTCTTGGAAAGTCCTGTCTATAGGGGCCTTCAGTGTACAAACTGGATGTTTGCACAATAGACAATACAAATGCCAATGAATCTCTAGAGACCCCTCCCCAAAGCCTTGACCAGCCTTGCAAAGGCAAGCAGATCTTTCTGTTTGTCCCCTTAATAAATTTTTGCAAGAGTAAAACAAAAGAAAACTACAAAAATCCCCAAATTTTGTTTTCCAAATCTACATATTTACAACTGATTCCCATGTTTGTCCAGTTTGTATAAACCATTATCATTAAAATCTTATTCTTCCATTCAAAAGTAATGTGGGTTTTTTAATGATTCTTTGTGCATTTAAAGTCTAGCTGAATTATTTTGATCTTCACACAATTAGTGTCTCGGCAAATTTAAGTTTCCTTCTCACAGTACATAGATATTGGAGCCCAGTTCTGTTCTACTTCATGTACATTTTGTCTTTTTAAATCTAGCAGTTACAATCTCATAATGTTAAAACACACACACATGTACATGCACTTAAACATACCAAAATGTCTTCTCGTGCAGCCTCTCTCTTGCCACATAACACCAACTTCGCCTATGCCCTTGTCTCTCGCCTCCGTCTTTCGCCAAGTGATCATGGTATCCTGCTCATTGCTGCTGACTACTCCATCTTCTGGCTCTTTGATTGGTACGGTATCAGCTTGCAGGGAGAATCGTCGCAAGGGTAAGAAGGAGGAAGAGGGAAAAGGAGACGTACTGTGCACAGGTTGTCCCATCATTCAGCACACTGGGCTCAGAGGCTGACACTCTGCTGCCTTTTAGGACCTGGCTTCCTAGAATTTTCAGAACCTTTTGGCAAATGTGCCAGTTTTGCTTTCACCCACATTCGGAGTTGCAAGTTTTAGTATCTCACCAGTTTCAGTGACCAAGGAGGGCATCTCTCCTCTGAATGACTGCCTGAGGTACAGGATCGGATCGGATGAGGGAAAAAATAGACTTAAGCTGAATCCAAACAAAACGGAGGTACTCGTGATAGGTAGCCCTAACCGGTGGTATGGAGTATGTTCCCCAGTCCTGGACGGGGTCACACTTCCCCTAAAGAACTGTGTTTGGAGCTTGGGGTGCTCCTGGATTAGTCACTTCAACTATCATCTCCGATAGATGCAACAGCCGGAGTGCCTGTTATCAGCTTTGGCTGATATGCCAGTTGCACCATGGCCTAGAAATGGCTTGCATGTGTTGGTAACCTCTCATCTCAATTTCTGCAATGCAGTCTAACATGGGGCAACCCTTGTGCCACACTCAAAGGCTTCAACTGGTACAAAATATGGCAGCCAGACTGGTCGCAGGAAATCTAGGTTCACTGAATTACACCCTATCTTAAAGTCACTACATTGGCTGTCTATTAGCTTCCGGGCACAGTACAGGTTTGTTTATTCCTGTAAAGCCCTACATGGCTGGGTCCAGCTTACTTGAAGGAACGGCTCCTTCCCATATCACAGTAATCCTTCCCGCCACACTCAGGTCTTTCTGGAAGAACTTACTGCAGGGACGTAGCTAGGATTTTAGGAAGGGGTTCCAGACTAAGTGCCACCATATAAGGGCTTGGGTGCGGTGGCGCAGCAGCACACACTATCATTTTCTAATGAAGGGGGGGGTCCCCGACCAAGACCCCCCCCTGGCTACGTCCCTGCTACTGCAGTCGAGGATAACCAGACTGATGATGACTTCCCAGAGGACCTTCTCCATTGCCGCTCCAAAAACTGGAATGTCCTGCCGGAAGAGACTCCACCAAATAACCTTTTGAGGCTTTCACAATGGCAATAAAAACAATTCTTTCCCAGCAGGCCTTCCCAGACTGACCTTGTCCAAACTAGAACAAGTCTGATCCTCTGATTAAATCTCACCGCTGTCGCTATGTGTTAATTGATTCAATTTGTTATTGTGATCTGTATTTATATATAGTTTTATTGTGGTAATTTTTTCAGGGAGAGAGGGTGAGGTTGGGGAGTTTGTGTTGTTTGATTATTTTGTTGTATTAACGTCTGTGTTTACCTGCCTCGCTCTCCAAAAGGGAAGAGATGGGATTATAATAAATATGTATTTATTATGTAAAGGCTGATGAAAATCTTTTATTTATTTATCTACCTGTCGCTCTGGGACTTCATCAGGGCCTCTAAGGCCATGCACAATCCATAAAACATTTGTAAAATGTTAAATTAATAAACTGTATCCTACTTGAATCCTATTTTGGGAGAAAGGTGGGATATAATCCCATAAAAAACAAATAATGCCACTTTAAAATAGCTAAAATGCGTCTTTCAAAATAGTTTTAAAAGCAGGCTGCTTAGAAAACAGCGAGTACATTAATGCATCTGAGGAATTGGACGAAATCTGCAAAAGCTACTGCTACCAATTTTCAAGATCTCTCTACATTCTGATCTACACACTAAACAGCGATATCTTTGAATTCTTGCTCCAATGACAATGAGCGTCAGCGTGAATGGGACTGGCTATGCAGGAGAGTGTATCGCGACTGGTTCTCGGCGTTTGAGGTGCTGCAGCACGGGAAATCAGTGTGCTTTCCCAGAATGCCACTTGCGCCCAGCAGAGCCGATTACAATGGCTACCATGTGATAGGTAACTGAATTTGGGAAATAGTTTGCAGCACACATTTTTTAAAACCACAAACCTATTAAGGGCCTGAACAGCATACCACTTGGAGGTATGCTGTTTAATGACACACACATCTTAAGAGGCCAGAAGCTGTGCCAAGCTGTGCTCCAGTTCTTAGGACTGGAGCATAGTTTTACTGAGGCTTATGGCTTTTAGGGCGCATGCAGCATTTTAACAGCAAAACCTCCATAGTGACCTGAAGCAGCTTTATTTTGGCCGTCTCTTTCCAGGCCCCTAAGTTCCCCTATCTGGCAAAATCATGTTGAGATCCTTACTGGCTTCACTGTGCAAATGAGGCCAGAATGTCACCCAGGTGGGTGGGGAACAATAGTAGTGAGGGACTGCAAGATAGCAACACAACGTCCCAAAGAATGGATTGCTGATGGAAGAAATGTAAATTGTGGCTTTTATCCCAGAGGAAGAGGCCCTGGTGATATGCTCAAGAACTATGCGAATAGTTGCTGATGATCTGGTGTTTGCTTGCATTGTGGGAACAGAGAGTTGAAATGTGGGGAGACTGCTAAAACTATCAGGCACAATTTAGAAGCATAGAGTTGGAAGAGACCTAAGGGCATCCAGTCCAACCCTTTCTGCCAGCAGGAACTCACAATCAAGCACCCCCACAGATGGCAATCCAGGCTCGTTTAAAGACTCCAAAGAAGGAGACTCCACCAGTCATGAGGGAATGTGTTTCCACTGTCGAAACCTCTTACTGTCAAGATGTTTCCTCCTAACATTGAGCTGGAATCTCTTTTTCCTGTAGCTTGCATCTATTGTTCCAGGTCCTCTCTTGGAGCAGCAGAAACAAACTTACTCCATACTCAATGTGACAATGCATGCTGGCAAAAGGTCAAGAATGAACTCTTCTGAACTGGCCACATAGCCCAAAAAAACCCACAAAAAACTAAGAACATTGTTATCTGTCCTCTCTTACCTGCAAAACCTGCAACCTTTGAGTTGCAGCCATCTCCTCCCAAACACCGCTATGCTTTGCTAGTAAAAAGTGAGGTGGGTTGAGGAAAAGGCTGGGCACTCCTCTATGTCCCCACTGCTTTCCATCCGAGAGACAGGGGCTCTGTTGGCCGGAAAGGCTGCAGCTGAAATGTAGACTCTGAAAGTAAGAGGGATAGGGACTTCATCCAGCTTTGTCTTTCATTCCTACCTTGTCCTGCTCATTACCTATTCAAGATTAAACCTTCAGCAAGGGACATTAACCAAAAGGAGGCAAGATGTTTGCACAGCTTTGTCTTTCTAGATGGATGTGAGCTCAGCTGCATGTGTCAGGACGTCTGGCACATGACTTCTGGCACACGCAAGAACATGCACACATGGCTGGAAATACCCCATGCACCCCCAGGGAGCAGCCACAGTGCCCGGGATGCCTCCACACAGGGTCTGGGCAGCCTGAAAAATCCCTACGCGGTGCCAGAGAACCAGCCTGATGTCACCCCCCTTCTTGGGTGTCACCCTTCTGGGATGAATCCGGTGCGATACGCACCCCTCCAGTGACTCTACTGAGCTCATATAAAGGATGTAAAGGATGAAGCCAAGGAAAATGATGCCAAAAATCCCAGCAGGCATAAATGTTTCTGCTTACCTTAAAGACTGGGTGGATAAGGAGGAAACTACCATCACCATTTTCCAGCCAGAAGTGGTGCCACTGTGGAGAAAGTAGAGGGGGTTGGTGCTTCTTCTAGGTTCTTCCAATATGGACTACACTTTCACCTTTTGCCACTCTACTCACAGAAGGGGATGATTCCTTTCTTGATAAGAGTTAACATACAGTACTGTACTTACATTGTCCCATGGATAAGTCGACCCAGGTTTTTTGAGTCAAATGTTTGACTAAAATTTCTAGACTTATACCTGAGTATATAATACAGTACTTTCTTCCCTCGTGTAATGTAAAATAATTACTTTTATTTATTTATTTATTTACGGAGAAGAATTGTGAATGTTGTAAATTGGGCCCACACCTGTCCAGGAATCCACCGGATCAGTGGTTGAAACTGATATCAAATCTGGCAAGAGGACAGTGGCTTCCATTATCTTTCAAGGTCCAGAAAAAGGATGTTGACCATGGGCACTGCACTACAAATATATATACCCCTGGCCATGGCTAATATTCAATGTTAGGTCCCCTCTCATTGCTCCTCTTCCTCTTCCTCTGTGTGTTTATCTATTTTTAAAGATTTTGCAATGAAGTGGGTTATAGCAGTGAAAGCCAAAGGTGGTGACTTTGAGACAATGCATAAGTTCATGTATGTGTTACAAAGCCTTCTTAATTCTCATGCTCTTCCGTGCACATCCACAGCCATTGTTGCCGTGCTGAATCGTGTGCGAGGGGAGTTTGAGTTCAACATCACCACTATACACAATTATGATGTGACGGTCAATGCGAGTAAGAGCCTGTCCCAGGTCGCCTTTGACATCATGGAGGACATCTCAACACGTCTGCAGCCAGCAAAGGAAGCCATAGGACTTTTCGGCTACATGTCCACCTTGATCATTCTTTTCATCTACATCAAGTAAGTCCTAGAGGAGGCAGCCCTCTGGATGTGCTGGATTACAATTCCCATCACCCCTAGACATCTTAGGATGTAAAAACCATTTGAGTTGGCTGGTATCAATACCAGGAAAGATTCTGGAGCAGATCATTAAACAGAGAGTGTGTGAAAATCTAGAAAGCAATGCCATGATCACAAAAAGTCAACAAGGGTTTCAGGGAAAGAAGTCATGCCAGACGAATCTGATCTCTTTCTTTGATAAAATGACCAGCTTGGTAGATGAAGGGAATGCTGTGGATATATATCTTGATTTCAGTAAGGCCTTTGACAAGGTTTCCCATGACATTCTTGCAAATAAGCTTGTGAAATGTGGGCTAGACAAGGTAACTGTTACATGGATTTGGAACTGGTTGACTGGCCGAAGCTCTTTTTCATCCTGGAGAGAAGTGACTATCTTTAGCAATATATAACACCAGGCGTTGTGGAAGAGACTTGGCTAAATACACTGTATTATCCAAACATGAGAATTTTTGTATGGGACGGAAATGTGGATATTTCCAACAGGGCTTTGCTGTACCGGCGGCGTTACTTACACGAGGACAGTTTTGACAATATTTACATCACCAGGCCATTCATAGAAATGGACACACTACGGAGGAAGAACAAGAGGCCAACCGTCCTGCCTTTGACTGCAAAGGAGAGCACCAGATACATCCGCCCAAGTAAGACCGCCTGGCTATTGACTGGTGATTATATGGAGTTTATCACACGAAGGAGATCCGGAGTTTATCCAGTGAATATCCCGTAAAAATCACGTAATTACACGAAACGATTTCACACGACATTGCACAAAACCTGCCATTAAAGTGGTCACAAAGAAACATTTAGACCCATCTTTGTACTTTCAGGATTTCAGCAACAATGCATTTCCGATATCACTTTATTTGCGCAATTGCATGTGATAATCATTCGTGCAATTACTTGCCATTTTTGCTATATTTGCAGGATGCTTTAAATGTGCTTCAATCTCTCTTTAATGCCGAAATTTGCTCCAGTGTGATAAACTCCAATGGCTATGTGATTTCTCATTCATGCAGTTCTTCCCAAAATAAAATGTACCATTTATGAACAGAACGTGTTTATCAGATTGTAAGATCATTTGAAAAACAATGAGCTGGAAACAAAAGGCACAAGGATAGTAAAAAAAACCTCGAATTAAAGAAAAATAAAACAAAAACATTGTGAACCCTTTAAAAAAACCACACCAAGTGATGGAACTAACCTTCTCTCTCTTGGGTAGATAGAGCAGTACAGGGGCCACTCTTGGGAAAGTCCTGTCTATAGGGGCCTTCAGTGTACAAACTGGATGTTTGCAAATAGACACTAATACAAATGCCAATGAATCTCTAGAGACCGCCTCCTCAAAGCCTTATGACCAGCCTTTGCAAAGGCAAGCAGATCTTTGTTTGTCCCATTTCTTTTTTTAATACATTATTTTTGCAATGAGTAATATACAAAAGAATAACTTACAAAATAATCCTCAAATTTTGTTTTCCAAATCTACATATTTACAATTGACTTCCCATGTTTGTCCAGTTTGTATAAACCATTATCATTCCAGCCCAGGACACTTCCCTTCCTTCCTTCATTCCATCCCCCTCCCCCTGCCTTCCCCTCAAGCCTTCCGCCCTTACCTCCATCATTCCGCCCTCCCTCCTTCCTTCCTTCCGCCTTCCCTCCCCCTGCCCCTCCGTCCCTCCTCCCTACCCCTCCCTCCTTGCCGCCCTCCTCCCTCCCTCCTCCTTTCCTTCCGTTCCCAATCCTTCCTCTTCCCTCCCTCCCTCTTCCTTCCATCCTTCCGTTCCTTCCTGCCTCCCCTCCTCCCTCCCTCCGCCCTTCTATCCCTTCCTCCATCCCGCCCGTCCTCCTTCCATCCTGCCTTCCCTCCATCCTTCCTCCCTTCCCGCCCTTCCCGCCTTCCATCCTCCCTCCCTCCCTCCTCCTTTTGCGCCCTCACTTCCCTCCTGCCTCCCGCACGCCTTCCAGCCTCCTCCGGCCGTCCTACCATCCCTCATTCCTTCCTTCCTCCCACCCGCCCTGACCCTCCCTCCCGCCTGCTATCCTTTCCCATGTCCTCCCGCCCTTCCTCATTTCCTCCTCCCATCTTCCTGGGGCCGACCAAATCAGAATAAGAGAGTGCACTATTACTTCCCGGGACAGACACCTAGACGTCTATTGAATGCGCCTGAAAATGGCATTGGCCCGTTTGGGAAGCTGCCGCAGTGCACTGTTGAAACATGTTCAATGGTTGGTCTACTTGGCCTCTAGATCCTTTCACACGTAGTCGCCTAACGCACCCAGGTGGCTCCCATACGGTATATGTTCATTTTTCCTTTTCCGCCCTAAGGCAGAACCTTACATTTCGCCATATTGAATTTCATTTTGGGTTAGCTTTGGCCCAGCTTTCTAATCTGCCAAGTCTTTTGAATGTTGATCCTTCCTCGGAAGTAATTAGATATTCCTACTAATTTGGTGGTCAGCTGCAAATTTGATAAGTATTTCCCGCAATTCTGTCCTCCCGGCTCTTGGATCCTACAGTGTATGTTGCCAAGTGGCCTGGGCTTCCAGCAGAGCCCTGGTGTTGTACTTGCTCCCAACGTCGGTCACTTCTCTCCAGGATGAAAGGAGAGCCTTGTTTGGCCCGCTTTGGGGGGGGTGTGGCTGGTCACGACCAGTTCAAATCCTGTAACAGTTACCTTGTCTAGCCACATTTCCACAGCTTAGTTGGCAAGAATGTCATGGGAAACCTGCAAACCCTTACTGAAATCAAGATATATATCCACAGCATTCCCTTCATCTACCAAGCTGGTCATTTTATCAAAGAAAGAGTCTAAGGTTTGGCTGGCATGACTTTCTTTCTCTGAAACCCTGTTGACTTTTTTGTATGATGCGGCTGGCTCGTTTCTAGATTTTCACACACTTTCTGTTTAATGATCTGCTCCAAATCTTTCCTGGGATTGAGGTCAAGACTAAATGGACTATAATTGTTGGGATCCTCTTTGTTTTTTTTTCCCTTTTTGAATATGGGGACAACATTTTTGTTTCCTTCCCCCAGTCCTCTCTTTTCCAGTCCGCATGGCAGAATGGGGTTGACTGAATGTCCCTTGGGTCTCTCCCAACTCTATATTCCAGTCGCGCATGGTCTTTCCAGGTTCCGTGTCTCGTCTGCCGCCCCCTGGAAATAGTGAGGCAATCCAAGAAGAAACAAAAAATATTTTAATAATGGAAGGAGAGAACAGCAAAAGCGGCACATTGCACGTTATCCACCTCGAGTACCCTGCATAGCCAATGGACCGTCATCACTGCTGCTGGTTCGTCAGAAAGAGTGCGTCGGTTTTGCAGGCAAAAACATACCTGGCCCATGTCCCGGCCAGCAGAGTCCGGCAGTAGAGGGTGCCACATCTGGATGCGGAAAGATTAGGGACATCCTGGGAGTTCCAGGCATTTCAGAGAGATGCAGCTCCGGCGGAGGAAGCGTTTCAAGGAAAGGGAACGCAGTGGCCAATTCGGTCCAGGAGGGGTTTATCTGCAAAAGGAAGAAACAAGAGGGAAGTGCAATGCAAGGGACCTCAAAGCCCAACCTAGTAAATGAACATGCCATGTGTCTGTTGTTACAGGCATTCCTCACTATTCAACAGTTAGGGACCAGATACTGTCAAAAATGTGAAATTTGGGGTAACCTTCAAGGCATAATCCAACTTATAGTGACTAAGGACAAACTTGTAATAGGATTTTTGAGGCTGAGAGTGTGTGGACTCACACCCAGGTCATTCATGGGTTCCACATCTAACAAGGAATCAAATTTGTGGTCTCCAGGTCACGGTCTAATGCTCAAACCACACAATACCCATGTATATACGGTACATATACAAAAGCTCCTACTGCCAACCTTCTTTCTTTCAGTTATTCTCAAGGTGCTAACAAGTACATAACTGAGTCTCCAGACGAACACAGCTATATCTATGATTCGACGTATAGTAGATTTAGGTAAATTCAGGGAAAAGAGGATTTACCTAACCATGGAGTGACCCCCGATTGTGTTTAAGATGGCTCCTGCAGTGCCTCACATGACCCTGGTATGACTTCAATTTTGCTCGAGTGTGATTAGGGCCTTAGAAAGCCAATGTGATTCTAGGTTGCATAAATAGGAAGTAGATGTCTAGATCGAGGGAAGTAATAGTGCCACGCGATTCTGCTTTGATCAGGCTCCAGTTTCCAGGGCACCACAATTCAAAAAGGATGTTCAGAACTGAAGCATGTCCAGAGAGGGCAAACCAAGTGGTGAAGAGTCTGAAACCATAAAGCCTGATGAGGAGAAGACTTGGGGGCCTGGTAAAGTGTTTAACGGGAGAACGAGAAGGGCTAGCAAAATATCTCTTAAGTAGTGAAGGTGAACCTATGGGCAACGCTGCCAGAGGTGCACTCAGAGCGCCTCTGTGGGCAACATGTGCCGTCGCCCCAGCACAGATTTGGCCAGAGCTTGGTACTAGAAAGCCAGAGGGACAACGCACGTTGCAGAAGTAAGTGGGTTGTTGGGGTGCAGTTTGGGCACCGGCCTCTAAAAGGTTTCACCTCACTGTCCTCCAAGTATTTGAATGGTGCATGTTGAGGAGGGAGCAAGTTGTTTTCGCAGGCCCCAATGGTGCAAACAACAGGAAAAGAGATCCCACAGAAATGTGAGAAAAAACGTCCTGATGGTAAAAGTCGTTGACAGTGGAACACACTTCCTCGAGAGACTATTGAATGTCACCTTCATTGGAATCATTACAGAGGCTGGATGGCCATCTGCTTTGACTGTGCGTATCCCGGCATGGCAGAAGGAGGTTTGGACTAGGTGGCCCTCTCCAACTCTATTTCCACTTTTCTCTTCCTTTTGGCCTGAGTGTACAGCGAAGGGCAAGATCCCACTCCCTCCCCCTTTTTCTTTTTCTCCCCTTGTGAGCTGAGTGCAAAGTGCGTCGGAGAACTTTAAATTCAGTTGCCAGGCAATTAAATAAGCGTAGGGCAAAGGGGAAAGTGAGGAGGAGAAGAGAAAAAAATCTGAAATAGAAGAATACACAGAATAGTGCAAGACAGCAGAGGATCACTCAGACTGACTGTCCCTGCCAAAGCAGGGATAGTTGAAGGGTATGTGGGTTGCACCGTAGAAGCCATCCTGTTTCTGTCCATTTTGCATTCAGCGCCACATTCGGTTACATGCAGAGGGCCACGGTGAGCAGTAAGAGCTAGAACTGAGTGCGCTTTCACATTTCCCAGAACAAGAGCCCACATCTGAGCCAGGGGGGAGGGGTAGTTGACGGGGGGGGGCGGGGGGCGGTTCCAGCAGAGGGAAGAGGCAAGGCTTTCTCTGCTTAGCTAACAGGATGGCTTCCCAGAAAGGTTCCCCGCAACATCAAGGGGCTGGGACCAAAACTGCGGATACAAATTATCAGTAAACACAGGGGTGGTTTTCCCTTAACCAAAATTAACAGGCTGGGCAGCATTTGTGCACAACCCGGGGCGCAAAGTCAGGGTAGTACAATTGCAACACAGATTTTGCAGCAGAAGCGGTCTTCACTGATGAGGTGAAAAGTGTTGTGGGTGTTTTTTTTTTGGTGACTACAACCCTTCCCCGGATCCACCGGTGAAGGTGGTTGCTTGTTTAAAAAAAGGGCAATCTTTCTAAGTTGGACTGCCATTAAGGGATAACTGGAGAGATTCAGAGTTTTGCATATACAGACCAAAACGGACATTATGTTTGTTCAAAGACAGAAAAAAGGCTTGAAATAAATTATGTGTCCAAAGAGAATAAATCTTCAACACGAGGAATTTACTGTGACTAGGAAAGTAAAAACTTACTACTGGGTTTTAGAACAGATCATCCCCGGACTCTTCCTGGAAGACATGATGACTAAATTGAACTGTTGTCATTTGGTCCAGTCCTGAGAAGGCAGGATTCATTGGAAAAGACAAATACCTTCTAAGGAAATGAGAAGGTTTAGAAAGAGAGGAAGACTCACACCAGATTGTGATCAAGAGGCCACAGGCCTGAGCTCTCGCTGGAGCGAAGCCAAGCCAATGAGGCCAGGGGATCTTGTAGAGGTCTCATCCACCAAGGGTCACCATGAAGTAGAGATCGACTCAAGGGCAGCTTAACAAATAGCAACAAAGTGAAGTGGAGGCTTCAAGGGCCACATCCAGAGTTTTGGTGGGTTTGTGGGGCTAGGTGTGGCCTTGTCTAAAGAGTTTATTCCTGCATTTCGCAAGCAGCTGGTGGCTGGTTCTAACGGATGCCAGCCACGATGCTGGCAAAACATCAGGAAATTAAACTCTTCTAGAACAAGGCCTCATAGCCCCCAAAACCCACAAAAAACTAACAACTGCTCAATCACCCGTACTTTTCCACCTTCCTTTTGTAATCAAGCAATGTAGCTACAGTAGGAACCAGCTAGAGAAGAAGCCTATACTTTCCAGCTGAAAATTATTATTTAATTACTTGCAAACGCATCTGAGGAAATTAGACTGAGGTCGAACAAAAGTTCAGGCTGCCAAGTTTCTTTTTCTTTCGGTTGAGTCTCAAAGGTGCGCTACACAATACTCTAAATCTAACATACGTATGTAACTGAATATCCTTTGCTGCAAGCCACAAACCAAAGGTGTGTTGATTCATAGC